>NC_081421.1:4454511-4599717 GCF_949786415.1 Peromyscus eremicus
GGCCTTAGCTGTGCTTCTCATTGTTGGGCCAAACACCCAACGAGACGAGACTTAGGGGAGGAATGGTTTATTTTGGCTTACAGCTTGAGGGGATACATCCCATCGTGGCAGGAGGGCTTGGGGCCAGGACTGGGAAGCCAGCTGGTTATATACTGCATAGGCATCCAGGAAGCAGACGTCGGACAGGAAGTGGGGCTGGGCAATTTTCTTAGTTAGGGTTACTATGGCTGTGATGAAACACCATGACCAAAGCACTTGGGAAGTGAAGGGTTTATTTGGCTTACCCTTCCACATCCTTGTTCATGATTGAGGGAAGTCAGGACAGGAACTCACACAGGGCAGGAACCTGAAGGCAGGAGCTGATGAAGAGGCCATGGAGGGGTGCTGCTTACTGGCTTCCTCCCTCCGACTTACTCAGCCTGCTTTCTTATAGAACCCAGGACCACTAGCCCAGGGATGGCCACACCCACAGTCAGCTGGCTCTTCTCCATCAATCGCTAATTAAGATGCCCTACAGGTTTGCCTACAGCCTGATCTTATGGAAGCAGTTTCTTAATTGAGGGTCTTCCCCTCCCACTTCCCACTCCCCCACCTCTGCTCCAGTGACTCTAGCTTGTGTCAAGTTGACACAAAATTAGCCAGCACAGGAAACCCTAGTCACCCACTTCCTCCAGCAATGCTCCTCGACCTTCCCAAACAGTTAGGCACCCAGTGTTCAAACACACGAGCCCACGGGAGACATTTAATATTCAAATCACAACACTTCTGAAGTTTTAAAAACCTCAGACTCTAGGGAAAGGATGCAGGTGAGGTGAACAGCAGGAACTTATTTCTACATGGTAGAAATCCCTTTGGAGCAGGGCGGTGGTGAAATGTGCCTTTAATCCCAGCACTTGAGAGGCAGAGGCAGGCGGGTCTCTGTCAGTTCAAGGCCAGCCTGTTGTCTACAAAGTGAATGCCCAGGACAGCCAGAGCTGTTACACAGAGAAACTCTGTCTCAAAAATCCAAAGAAATCCCCTTTGAAGTAGGGCTCTCCCTTCCCTGGAAGCTGACTTTCTCTGCTTACCCATTTGGTCTCCAGTGACCGTTGTAGAAGTTGCCACAAACAACAGGAATTTCCCCGTTTATGTACTCAGAAGTCTGAAATTCGTATCATTGGTTTGAAGCCAAGGTGTCAGCAGCAGGGCCATCCACTCTCCAGAGGCCTCGGATGAGAGTCTATCCATCATCCTTTTCAGCTTCCGGTGGCTGCCCAAAGCAGCCACATGGCTTTGCCTCTCTCTTGTAAGGATACTTGTGATTGTATTTAGGGCCCATCGAGATTATCCAGGATAATTTCTGCATCTCAGGATCTTTAACTTAATCACATCCGTGAAGTTGTTGCCAAAGAAGGTAACATTTACAGGGTCCAGGTATTAGGAGCGCCACCTCTGGGGCCGTTCCGCAGCTGGTGACACCACCTCTGTTAATTTTTCTGTAGCGCTGTGTTTGACTGTGAGTGTAGCTCTAATCACTGGTAATTGTTGAGTGGCACTGGGACACTCTTCTGGGGACTGCCTGCCAATTCAGGGCTCTCTGGCCTTGAAGCATACCGAGGGGGTGAGGAGTGAGATAAAATACGCTGGCAGGGAGGAACGATTCAGCATAGACATTGCTTTCTATTGCCTGGGAACCGCGATTTTAGGAAAAACCTGAGTGGCTGAGTTTTGATTTTAGTGTTGTTTAAAGAATGTCTGACAAGAGTCCTTGGGCCACTTTGGTGCCCACCAATCTGGCTTACTCCTCAGTAAAGGAGCCAGATCCTACCCTCTGCTCACCACAGGTCCAGAGGTCTGCCCTAGCTCCCAGAGGGAAGCACAGAAGGAGCTGTAGAGAAGCATGTGCTTTCTCATAACCCAGGGCCTAGTCCCCATCCAATGTGTCCCTCATCAGGACCTGTAATGGCTCACCAAGCTTTAAAGACCCAGAGATTCAGCTGGATCTTCATGCCCCTTCTCAGAGCTATCTTTTTTTTTTTTTTTAACTTAATTTTATTCCCTTGAAGGTTTTGCTCCCTCCTCATTTGTCTTAATAACCTGGGGAGGAAGAGTTTATTTGGCTTACATGTCCCAATCATAATCTATCATAAACAGAAGTCAGTGAGGTAGGAATTCAAGGCAGGAACTGGGAGGCACAAACTGGAGCAGAGGTCATGGATAATGCTGCTTACTGGCTTGCTCTCTATGACTTCTTCAGTTCACTTTCTTATACAACCCAGGACCACCCACCCAAGGGTGCTGTGCACACCCACAGTAGGCTGAGTCCTCCCACATCTATCATTAGTTAGAAAAATGCCCCCCAAACTTGCCTCCAGTCCAACCTTAGGGAGGGATTTACTTAATTGAGGCTTCCTCTTCTTAGATGACCCTAGCTTGGGTTAAGTTGACAAAAACCTAATCAGAACACCACTCTAGTGTGGGAGATTCTTCCTCTAGGTTTCCGGTCTCCTGAACATCTGTTTCAAGAGTTTGAATGAATGCCACTCACTGCTGGGACACAGAAGAAGGCGCACAAAATAGCAACAGAGATGTAGCAAAGATTCAAAGTATTTTATAACATTTCTACAGCAGTGGTTCACAATCCAGTCTATCTTCCCTCTTAAAATGTATGGGAAAACCCTCTAGGAAGTTCCTGATTCCTTCTTGTTTTATCTGCCGGTTGTAGCTACCCATGTCTGATGAGGCTGGATGCTTACATGCTAGCATGGATAAACTCACTGAACCTTTTGGCCGCATCCCTTAATCTTTCTGGATGTGAAACTCTTAAATTAGCCGTCAGGGTCCCTGAAATTCTTAATGGGAACTGTTTTACACAATGGCTTGTGAAGGTTGTGCGTTTGTTTCTCTCTTTTGTAGTTATTCCAATGTTTTCCCCAACTATACGCACAAATCTGAGGGCAGGCTGATTTTCTTCACCACTTCATTTACACTGAAAACACCAATGTAGTTGCTGGCTAGCCTGGGCAGAATACTTAGTCACCCAGTTTTCCTAGATTAGAGCATAGTCATTACTTATCTATTGCTGTGACCCGATGTCATGACCAAGGCTACTTACAGAAGAAAGGATTTATTTTGGGCTTAGGGTTCTAGAAGGTTAGAGTTCACACTGGCAAGGGCAGCAGGCAATAAGTGGCTGGAGTTGGAAGCTGAGGACCCACATCTTGAACCACAAACAGGAAGCAGAGAGAACACATTGGAAAGGTTGTGAGTCTTCTGAAACCCCAAAGACCCCAGAGACATACTTCCTCCTGCAAGATCACACCTCCTAATTTTTCTCAGGAAGCCAGCACCGAGGACCAAGTATCTAGATACCTGAGACTTGTGAAGGATGCTCAAACTGCCACATAGAGGCAGCGTCTGTGTCCTTCAATGCTGCAAGTGGCCAGGTGACGTCTGTACTTTTTGTCCTTGATTCCGTCTCTATATTCCTTTGTATTAATTACCTTTCTCTTTGCTGTGACCTGATAAGAAGCAACTTAGAACAATTTATTTTGGTTCATGGTTGAAGAGGGTATAGTTCATCATTTTAGGATCCCAGCCCATGGGACTGTCCACATTCAGGGTTAAACATCTGGGCACGGGGAGGCTGACCTCAAAGATATACTAGTAGCTGTATCTCCTACATGATCCCAAATCTAGATGGGTTGACAATGAAGACTACTCACACCCCTTTCCCTTGCCCCAGACCATTCTTAATGGAGGGGCAGTTCTCATGGGGAGATATACCTATGTTGTCACACCTCTATGGTGTGGTGGTTTAAGAGAAAATGGCCTCCAAAGGGAGTGGAACTATTAGGAGGTGTGGCCTTGTTGGAGGAAGTGTGTTACTGTGGGGGCGGGCTCTGAGGTCTCTTGCTCAACTTCCCTCAGTGTGGTAGTCAGTCAACTTCCTGTTGCCCACAAGATGGAGCACTCTCAGCTCCAGCACCATGTATATCTGCCTGCACACTGCCATGCTCCCCGTCTTGATGATAACGGACTGAACCTCTGAAACTGTAAGCAAGCCACCCCCATGAAATGTTTTCTTTATAAAGTTGCCACGGTCATGGTGTTTCTTCACAGCAATGAAAACCCAAACTAAGACAAATGGGAATGGATCTCAAAGGAAGTAGTCATATTTATTGTTCCACTTGAAAAGCTCCATGCTGGCGCTTTCAAGACAGAATCATGTGCTTTAGTGTGGCTTCAGAGCACGTGTGTGTGTGTGTGTGTGTGTGTGTGTGTGTGTGTGTGTGTCGGGGGGTGTTAGGAAAAGGAGAGAGAGAGAGAGAGAGAGAGGGAGGAGATGGGATCTCACAACCTCCTCCTAGGACAAACCTCCAGGGACAGACGGCCTCCCTGCAGACTCCGCTTCTTCCCGGTTCTGCTGCCTTCCAATAGGACCAAGCATTTAACACACGGGCCTTTGGGGAGCACTCCAGATCTGAAGTCATGGCGCTGCCTTCCTGCCCCATTCTTCCTCTCCTCCGTCCTTCTGTGACCTTGCAGCTCTTGTTAGAAAACTCATTCCCCCGTGTCCCCTGCTGTTTTTACATTGGTCCCTGAAGCTTCTTGAAAGTTTCCTCTTTGCCTCTCTTGGGAAGACTGTTACCCCAGGAGTCTCCTGTTCCTCTAGAGCCCGGTTCTGCTCCGCGCCCCCCCCCCCCTTGCTGTTCCTCACTAGCCAGCCTACTGTGGGATTCTAGTTAGCTGAAAGCCAAGTCTTTTCCTATCACTTTGTGTCACTGGTTCAGCAGCTGTTTGAGACAGCTTGGCCTTTTGGGAGAGACCTGCTTGCTTGCTTTCATTCTTTCTTTTTATTTTCTAGAGACAGGGGTGCAGCTCGAATGTTAAATGGTCTTTAAATAAAAAACCCTGGACCAGATATTGGGGTAAAAGCTGAAAGATCAGAGAAGCAGAGCAAGCCACAGCCAACCTCATCTCGCCAGCTCCTCAGCTGATCCTGTTCTCTCCTCAGAATGAAAGCCTCACCTGAAAGGCCTCAGCCACAAAGAGCCTTTAGTTCCTGTCTCCTCATGCCTTATATACCTTTCTCCGCCCTGCCATATTGCTTCCTGGGATTAAAGGCATCTGTGCTTCCCAAGCAAAGGCATGACATCTCAAGTGCTGGGATTAAAGGCGTGTGCCACCACTGCCTGGCTCTGTTTTCTCTCCTAGACAGAGTCAATCTCATGTAGTCCAGGGTGGCCTTGAACTCACAGAGATCTAGACGGATCTCTACCTCCTGAGTGCTAGGATTAAAAATGTGTGCCACTACTTTGTGCCTGGCGTCTATGTCTAATCTAGTGGCTGGCTCTGCCCTCTGATCCTCAGGCAAGCTTTATTAGGGTACAAAATATATCACCACACAGGGGTCTCATGTAACATAGGCTGCCCTCCAATTGCTATGTAGCCTGGGATGACCTTGGATTTATTACTCTTGCCCCCACCTCCAAGTGTGACGATTAGGGTTTGTCTCCATATCGAGTTTACATGATGCCGAGGAACAAGCTCAGTGACGTGTGTGTGCTAGGCAAGCGCTCTACTCACGAGCTGCATGCCCAGCCTGAAGGCATCTTGCTTCATAAGAGCATCTCCTTCCTGCTGCTCCCAGAAGTTTTCCCTCAGCCCATGCCCCTGTCTTCTGCAGACGTGGCTCCCTCTGGAACAGCGGTGGCATGATCTGGATGTGGTGGCTCGCATGCTGTGGGCAGTGGCCCTTCTTGTGTCCTCTCCCCTCCCTGGTTCTCTGTTCCCAACAGCCTCCTCAGAGGAGTCATTAGAAAAGAAAATACTTCAGGATTGAGGCTATCCAAGGCTGGTTTGGAGGGTCACTGCCTTCCCCGTGCTTTCTAACAGTTTGGCAAAGATGCTTCCCAAACGTCGGCTTTGAATCCCCCCCATCCCCCACTGGTACGTACGTCATTCGGTCATCAAGTGACTATCACTCAGGATTGCAGTCACTTCATGGCCTGAGAGCAGCCAGGCCAGCTTTCTGGACTCACTTTGGTCCATGACCCACTTTGGGGCCATGAAAGGTTTGGCAGCTGCGGCTCATGGCCTTGGAAAGTGGCGACATTGTCTCTTTTCTAGCACAGCCCCTGAATGCCGACCTGCGGGTAATTTAGCTCCCCGCGCATCCAGCTTCCGCTTCACAGATGAGAAAAACGAGGCAGTGAGTAGTGAGAGATTAGCTCCTGAGTGCCTGGGCCTCCATCCTGGAGCTGAAGAGGATGGACGAACGTTACCTCTCGTTCTGAAATGGGCTGATTCTATGAAATCACTCCTTCCAAATTTATACACGGCTGCTGATGAGTGCGGCTGCCTCTCTAATTTCCGTGGGATGTGAAGGGTTTTCTAGCAATCTGCAGGCTGAGCTGAATGCTTCTTTGTGCTTTCCAGTGTGTCTAAAATAAAATCTGTGGAATTGTAGGAAGGGGGAAAAAAAACCCTCCTGAAAAAGTCTCAGTGAAAGAAAAGTGCCTTCCTCGTAGCCTCTGCTCCACAAAAGGAGAAAGATCTTGACATTTTCCCAGGATTGAACGAGCAGGTGCAGAAATTGCAAGAGGTAATGGCAAGGTTTCCCAAGAGCTCTGGGGTAAGGACAGGATCACGACCAAACTCAATGAGCTTTTCAGGGGAGGACGCACAGGCTGGAGTCTTGGATGCCATTATGTCTCTTAGGTGAGGAACAAATAGCTGATTTAGTGGGTCTCTTGCTCTGTTCCCTCTCAGTGGTCTGACGATCTGGTTCACTATGAACCTAGGTACCAATGTGTATATGTAGACATATATGAATATATCTGTCTGCTATCTGCCTATCTATCTATCTATCTATCTATCTATCTATCTATCTATCTATCTATGTATCTGTCTGTCTGTCTGTCTATCTATCTATCTCTATCATCTATCATTATCAGCTGTATCATATTTACTATCTATGTTTATAATCTACCTCCACATCTATTATCATCTGTATCTATCTTCTTTCTTTTCTTTTTACCTATCATCTAGGTATATGTCATCTATCTACCTATCTATGTGTCTACAAATCATCTATGTATCTTCTGTTTTTCTATAAGTTATCTGTCATCTGTATAACTATTTTTGTCTATCATCTATACCCGACCTCTTTCTCTCCATTGACCCATCAATCAACTTATCTCTCCTCCATCCATGCATCCACTCTCTCCTCTTTCCTTTTATCTCACTGGCTTGTTCTTTCTGCCTCTTCTCATTTTCATCTTGCTGGGCTGAAATCGCTTGTCTTCCTAGAAAGATGAATAATGAATCAGTGTTTCCCCACCTGTGCTCTGTCAATCTTTCTCCTGAGTGGACTGTTCAGTTATTTTCATCGAATTAAAAATTCTAGTTCTGCCCTGAAAGATAAGACATCCATTTATAATGGTTCCTAAGGGTTTTCAGAAATTCCAAGAGAGGTGAACACTACTGCTGACCGTGAGGGCCTCTTCTTCTGAAGGCCCCAGGGCCCTCTTAGTGTGATCCTCAAGGGGACGTCTTTAGGTACCTGTTACATTCCAATTTTCTTTGCCTCCTGAATTGCAGGTGGGATTTGGTGGCTGTGGAGTCCCACAAAGGTAGTATTTTTATTAATTCTTTCAGAATTTCACACAATGCATTTTGATCACATTCACCTCACCTCCTTCCCCTCACTCCTCCCAGGCCCACCTCCATCTCCCCACCCTATTCCAACTTCTTGTCCTCACCAAAATAAAATTAACCCATTGACTCTACTTGTGTTGCCCGTATACTTATGAGTGTGGTTCTACCCACTGGAGTGTTAGTGACCACCAGGAGCCACACCCTCAAAGAGAATCGCCTCTCCCTCCCCCATCAACTGTCACTAGCTCCTCAGTTGGTGATGGGCTTATGGACCTCTTTCCAGTCCGTGCTAGAGTGTTTGACTGGCTTGATCCCATTCAGGTCTTGGTGAAGGGAATCACAATTGCTGTGAGTTCATTGAGTTTAATGATCTTGTCATGTCCACAAGATACTGTTTTGCTCTGTTCCTTCCTGACCTCTGGATCTTGAAGTCTTTCATCCCCATCTCCTGTGCTAGTCCCTGAGCCGTGCACGTGTGCACATGTGTGTGCATGTGCGTGCGTGCGTGTGTCCGTGTGTTCGTGTGTGTGTGTGTGTGTGTGTGTGTGTGTGACACATGTCCCATCTGTCCCATCTGTGATTGAGCATTCTCTGCTTTCACTTTGAGTGGTTGTGAGCTTCTTTGTTAACTGCTGTCCACTGCACAAAGAAACTTCTCTGATGGGATCTGCACCCGTCATGGGCACAGAGAGAGAAGTTTAGAAGGCAGTTTGATGCTGTATCCAGTTAGCAAACTAATTGTAATAGGCTCATCCCGAGTGGGAGCCCTAAGACAGTTCTCAGGTCTGAGAAAGGAGACATGCATTTTCTGGAAGCAGATGTACTCACTCAACCACAGAAAGACTTTTTGAAGGGCAAGTCCTCCACGGCTCCCCCAGCTCAGTTTGTGCTCATGTCTTAGAAGCTACAGCTGACATGTGTTAGTGAGCATTTAGTACAGTCATGAACATTTAACATATGCCAACACACTTGATCCTCAAAGTGACCCAGTGAGCAGGTCCTTTAAGTAGTCCTGCTTTTCAGGACAGGAGTTAATAAGGAAGCCACAGTCCTTTTTATGGGAAGGCATAGAATCTTCTAGGAGATGAAATAGGCAGGGAATCAGAGTAGTGGATTTCTATCCTACCCACATTTTACTTTTACATTACCCACTGATAGTAGAAAATAATTACAAATGATTAAAATAGGGCAATAAAAATAAACAGGGCACAGAATGAAGCAGCAGTGACTACTTATTACGTGGTCTCTTGGGTTGAAGGGAGTAGGGGAGGTGCTTGTGACCACGCTCAGCCACTGGCTGGATCTTGAGAGCATCTCCATGATAGGCATGGCTTGAACTTTCTGTTCTGGATGTTCTGAGCCTTACAGTGTCAACAATGATTTCTCACCATCTCCAACTCCCTCCTTCGCAAAAACAAAAGATTGGCGTGCTATGGAGTCTATTCCCATCAGCGTCTGAGTTCTCTTTGACCTTCCGCTCAAGGCTGAGGGCCATTGTGTTAGCCAGCTCTCAGATATCGCATCAGAAGATGACATTTTCTGGGCTGGAGAGATGTCTCTGCCGTTAAAGGCTAGGCTCACAACCAAAAATACAAGAAGATGACATTTTCTAAGAAAAAGGCGTGGCTTGGGGGCCATGGTTTCCATCCATGGTGACTTTGCTTTGGACTTGTGGCCTCACACTACACCATGGTGGGAACACACAAAATGGAGGCGGGCTCCCTCTCGGCAGCCTAAAAACAAGAAGAGATGACGGGGTCCTAGTAGCACCTCAATGGCATGCCCCAAATGGCCTAACTTCCTGCCGCTAGACCTCACCCCTTAGAAGTTACACCACCTCTCCGTATTCAAACATGATTCTTAGGGAGACATCGAAGATTCAAGTTACAGCAGCTAAAGTGTGACTTCTGAGTGGTGGGCTTGACAGAAAAGGAAGGGGAATCAATCCATAGGCCAAGTCCTCCGGCCTCTGACCGCTTGGCTTCTGGGCTTCTGGCAAGTATAGGGCTGAAGAGGAGGCGTGAGATGGAGACTCTGCTTCCATGAAGCTGGCAGGTTCCAGATCACATTCCATCAAGGGCAGAAGCTGCTGTCTATCACACCCCTGGACCCTCCCATTCCCCGACTTTCATGTGGACTATACCTGGCTTCTGTGTTTAAACCTTTAAACCATAGTTCAGAGGAAGAAGGCCTCTCTAGTGCAGGATTCTGACAGATTGCTTAAATTTAGAAGTCGTGTGTAGTGTGATTCTGCATATGTCCCTTCCTGATGCCACTTGGCAATGGAGCATTTCAGGCTCCCCTTGTGTGGCCACACAGACACAACACACACACACACACACACACACACACACACACACACACGATACACACACATACTATACACACACAGACATATACAGACACACACACACACACAAACACACACACAAACATCATACACACACACACACACACACACACACCATACAGACAGACACGCACATGCACACGCACACCATGCACTTCAGACAGCTTGCTTCCAGCAGATGACTAAGCAGGGGCGGCTATGGGATCTGGTTGCAGCTCTCTCTGGGAGCCAGTATAGAAATGTCATGTATCCAGCACACTGTTTCCAGGCACAACAGTTCTGGTGTGGGCCAACGCTGTTTACTGCCAAGCCCATTTAGAACTCTGAGTTTTCTGTGCCAGGGCTTCTCAGTCTCTTCAAATTCCTAGAGAAAACCATTGGTGAGACATGACATAATATAACCACTAGATGGTACTGAAGGTCCATGGAACTTTTATTTTTGGGTGGCTCTGAAATCTTTAATTCTGCCTTTTAGAGGTGAAGAATCCTTACAGGAGAGAAGAGACCTCGACCATAAATCCCGCACGCAATAGCAGGTTCATAATGCATTGGAGTGACTGCATGCCGTATTTTTTTCTCCTCGAGAAATAAAATTTCTCTTTCAATGGAGAAGGTTGTTCCTTTACATCTAACAGGAGCTAATGTTAAATCTCTCTCCTAAGCAGCAGGAGGACGGAGCCTTTAATATGTGCACTGACCAAGACACCTGGGCTGTGTCTGCAGTGAAATGCAGATTGATATCTTGAGGGACTGAGAATGAGTAAGCCACATATTCTGGATAGAGAGGGCCATTTCTCCTCTTAATCACAGACATTTGACTTGTCAAAAAATGTTTTCTCATTGATTGCCCAAGACAGAATCTGCAGGTTGGAGAGACAAGTTTACCAAAAATATCCTTCATTTGGAAGAGATGTTAAGGGGGGAACCAGTGACTAATACCTTTCATTTAAAACACATTTGCCTGTTGGACAGTGTGACAATAAAATATTGGTGGGACAGAAATACATTTATTTATTTTTTTGCCCCTGCTTCTTAACTTTCCTTTGGTATTACCTGAGAAACAGGGCTCATAGACATTAAAATTAGTGGTAAAAGAAGCGAGCCTATCATATAAGCATCCAGGAGTCAGGGCGAGAGAACCAGAGTTCAAAGTCATCTCTGGCTACGTTGAGTTTGAGGACAGCCTGGACTGCGTGAGCCCATGCCACAAAAAAGAAGAAAAATTGAAATGAGACATTACCAATAGAATCTGTATGTATGTATGTATGTATGTGTGTGTGTATGTATGTATGTATATATATGGTACCATTTGTTCCTCTACCTCCCAACTTATTCATACTATCAATCCCTTTCTTAGTAGGGACGTACAACCAAAGAGCTGAAATGTCTGGATTATGATATTATGATGTACTTTTTGGCACCTTACCGGTGAACTCTTGGCTTATCAACTGCAAAATGTGAGATTAGAAAAACAGGAAATCTGTAAGAGAAGAAATGAAATCCCCCAAACTTATTTTGCAGCCGAGTTACGGTTCTTTTGCCATCTCGGCTGCGGTGGGCTCACAGCTGATTCCTCACACTGATCGCTTGGCACTGGAGCAGGAGGGCAGGTGTCTTGGGCGTCATTTCTGCTCTGCTCTGCCCAACTCTTGGCATGCCGTCTGTGGTGTAGGGGGGTCACTGCCTGCTTGATGAGTGAATGGCATGCGCCTGGCTGCCGGCCTGGCATGGCGAGAATATGTTCATTCCCACATTTTGGAGGTGTCATATTCTGAAGCCTGCTTGTTTCACGTTGATGCTCCCAGACACAGAGATCTACCTAGAGGCCCCCAAATAGTTTGTGATTTGAAAAACTAGGATAATCCCCATCACACTCCCACTCCCCAACTGAAGATGAGTCTTGAAACTTTTCCAAGAAATCAAAACAAGATTTTCAAGGAAGATTGTGGCAAGTCATTTGTGTGTGTGTGTGTGTGTGTGTGTGTGTGTGTGTGTGTGTGTGTAGGCCAGAGGTCAGTATCACTGCCTTGTATTGCTGTCCACTTTACTTCTTGAGACATGGTTTTTCACTGAACTTGGAGCTCACAATTGGCTAGACTGGCTGTCCAGCAAGCCCTGGGCTCCTTCGGCCTCTGTCCCCTCCTGGATCCAGGATCATAGGCTTGTGTACCACCCTCACAGTTTTTATATATGTGCCAGGTGTCCAGAGTCAGGTCTTGGCACTTGTACAGCAAGTAGTTCACCGGCTGAGGCATCTCCCTAGCTTGTGGCAAGTTACGTTTAATAATTTTTAAAGTTTGCTTTTACGTGTATGAGCTGCTGTATCCTAGCATGGACTTGAACCTAACAGGGACAGCAAGGGAATGAAGAAAAAACAGACAGACAGACACATAGGAAAGCTGGGGACAAGAGGACTGAGAGCTCTGTTAGATCACAGTGGCCTGGAAGCTGAGCATCTTTATGATACAGAGTTGAATGGAGAGGTGGGTTACTGTACACAGTTGAACAAGGTTACTACATGCAGATAAACAGGGAGGCAGGGCTTATGGTCTACAACTGGTCAAGAAGACAGGTTTAGCTGATCTCAGGGGAGCATTTTCTGTAGGGGAACAGACTTCAGGGGGAAACTATTAGGGGGGAAGCCATGGTGGATATTTTCTGCACATTCTATCAATACTAGCACTTGGTCCCTGGAGGAAAGTGATGTGGGCTGGCTTTCTGTGTGCTGTGAATATGTGTTGCAATGATTGGTTAATGAAGAAGCTGCTCTGGCCTATGGCGAGTCAGGTTATAGCCAGGCGGAAAATCCAAGAGAGAGAGAGGAAGAAGAAAGGCAGAGGTGGAAGAGACACCGGCCACTGCCCATGGAACAGCAAGATGCCAGCAGACTGGTAACACCACAGCCACATGGCAAAGCATAGATGAATAGAAATGGGTTAATTTAAGATGATAGAGCTAGCTAGCGAGACACTTAAGCCATTGGCTATACAGTTTGTAATTAATATAAGCCTCTGAATGTTTATTTTATAAGCAGCTACCAGACTGAGGACTGAGGGGCCGGGTGGGACCGGAGAAACTTTCAACTACACGAAGGCGTTGCCATCTCTCTCCTCCTGAGGCTATGAGGTCCTTGACATGGCTGAGCCCATTTGCTCAGGACTTCACTCACTCCAGGTTTTTGCTCCTCCCTATAATGAATATTTTTCCTCCATGTATGCACGTACATGCAATGAATCCCTGGTGATGGAGGAGGCCAGGACAGGCCACCGATCCCCTGGAACTATAGTTACAGGCGATTGTGAGCTGTCATGCGGGTGCTGGGAACCAAATCTCAGTCCTCTCTAAGAGCAGCTAGTGCTTGGAATTTCTGACTTGTCTTTCTGGCTTATTTCTCATTCTTGGCTCTTACTACTGTGTTATCTCAAGGAGGAAGCATTTACTTTGCTACTATTTTTACTTTCCAGAATTTGATAGTGTTTCACCAATTTCCAGAATATTAAGTAGTCATTCCAAGCTGGGCAGAGGTGGTGCACACCTTTAATCCCAACACTTGGGAGGTAGAGGCAGGTGGATCTCTGTGAGTTCGTGACCAGCCCGGTCTACAGAGTGAGTTCCACGACAGCCAGGACTACAGAGGGAAATTCTGTCTGGGAAAAAAAAATAAAAAAAAGTAGTCATTCCACATTTTGTTCATTTACAAAAGGGATGTCAGAGGGTGTCCTGGGCATGTCTTCATGGTTGGAGTCTGAGCTACACTGAGCATTGACTCTCTTTCAGGCAAGAGAAGGGTTTCCTCTTTGTTTCCAGGAACAGAATTACAGGAAGCGGGTGATTCATCCGATCCAGGATATATATGTCTCCTACCTACAACGTTTCCTCGTTCCCTCCCTCCTCCTTCTCCAACATCCCTTCCAGAGACCCCGCTACAGACCTCAGGATTGTCAGTAAGTCTGTAGAGGGAGCAGCTCCTTCCAAAGCCCATCAGGTCCAGTGGCTGGTGGGAAAAGGGGAGCTGTGATTCTGTGGAGAAAGCAGCCAGCGTGCTGAGGAGCTGCCCCGACACAGGCTGTGTGAGGGCAAATAATGACAGATCGGGCAACTGGGAAAGAAGGGTGCTGCTCTTTCCTGATGCCCAAGGGGGAAACTCCGTCAGCTTTTAATCACTGAAGGAGTCAGGAAGGAGTCAGAGTGTGGGTGCAAATGAAAGTGATAAGGAACTCTCTCTCTCTCTCTCTCTCTCTCTCTCTCTCTCTCTCTCTCTCTCTCTGGTGAATGAGGCGTGTTTGTGGTGTATAGTGTTTGTGTATGTGTGTGTATATAGTGCACAGTGTGTTCGTGTTGTATGTGTAGAATATGGTGCATTATGTGTTGTGTACTTGTGGCCTGTAGTGTGCTTATGGTTATGTGTGGTATGTGGTGTGATAATTAGCGGTATATGCTGTTCATTATCTTGTATGTTTGTGATATGCATCCGGCATCTGGTGCTGTGTGTGTGTGGGAGTGTGCATTATGAATTGTGAGTGCAAAGCGTATTGTGTGTGATGTATGTTACTCACGTGTGTTTATGGTGTGTGGTATGTGGTGTGCATTGTATTGCACGTATAGGGCATGTGTGCCTAGAGACGGGGAAAGAGTTGTTAGACACCGACTTAGCTTGTCATAAGTTGGTGGAGGTAAGATCTGAAGGGTGAATCGACTTGTTTCTTTCAGAATAGATTTTTCATCACAAAAGAAGAATGTACATAGAGCAATGAAAGACAGAGATAATCGGTGTAGTACCACACATAAAACATGCTACACACCATAAACACACAATGTACACACCACACATACCATACTACACACCATACACCACACCCCATACATACACATACCACATACTGAATCCCATGAACACACATAACATACTGCACACCATACATCACACACTACATACACAACACACTATACACCATATGCCACACACTACACAATGTAAACACACATTGTATACCACACACACACAGCAGAACAAGAAAGAAGGGGTGAGGAGTCAACTTTCTGGAGGCACAGGCCTGTCATTCCAGCTATTCTGGAGGCCGAGGCAGGAAGTCTACAAGTTCAAGGCCAGTCTGAGCAACTTAGTGAGTCCCTGTCTCAAAAAATAAAAATCTGGGAATGGATCAGTGGCAAAGGATTTGTCTAGCACATATGAAACACCAAGTTTAACCCTGACCACCAAACAAACCAAGCCAGACTTTTTCTATCATGCCTTGAATCTAGGTTAGGAAAGTTGTACCACGCACAGTCACCCACCAGAGTTCTAGAAGTCCCCAGGGGCTGGCTGGAGAAGGTGCAGCAAGATCAGCCATGACAAGGAGAAGCCCACATCAGCAGTTTTGTGGGGACCTGACTTGGACCCCAGCAGGGCCGTTTCACCCTGATGTCACTGTCCAGCCTCATCTGCTCACCTGGTCTGGGGAAAGACAGTGGCTTTGAGTGTCTAGCGTTGCTGGGCTGGGGTGGAGGAAGTGGTCTTATGAAGGATGGCTGGGGGGAGGTGTGGAGGTCACACTGGGTCAACTCAAGGGGACAGGTCAATGCCTCTTTGGGGTGGACATTGCTGGTGACAGACCAGCCTTGGTGACAGGTCCCCTCTCCATGAGGCAATGACAGCTTGCTGCAGGAGCTGGCCAGGCTTCTTGTGTGTGGGGTCCTGGCATCTCCCAGCCACCCTGTCCTGTCCCAGTAGCACCCTCTCCATCTAGTCTGTGGGGATTTTTCTTAAAACTTGTGGGTGTCTGTGCATAGCAGAATCTTCCTGCCTTGGATGTTTGAGAGAAAAAAAACAAACAAAAAACAAAAAGCTTTTAAAAGTTGAGTCCTTACACTTGCTTCTTGTGTTGTATGTAGCTTATGGCAGGGTGCTGTTTCAGGTCTGGGGTGAGTCTAGTTAGGAGGAGAAGCATTGATTAATAACTCTCAGTATCCAAATACGAGTAATTTTAGAGTGCCAGTCCTCCAGAACAGTCCCTTAGAAAACATCAATGCCGTCGGGTGGTGGTAGTGCACGCCTTTAATCCCAGCACTCAGGAGGCAGAGCCAGGCAGATCTCTGTGAGTTGGAGGCCAGCCTGGTCTACAGAGCGAGATCCAGGACAGGCACCAAAACTACACAGAGAAACACTGTCTCTAAAAACCAAAAAAGAAAACACCAGTGCCCACGTATCTGTGTCTTTTGTTATAGTTTTAGTGATGTGCAAATAGAATAACCAGCCACGATGCTTCTGCTGACAGAAACAAACTCTTCTGCATCTAGACTTTTCCACTTTCCACATCTGCACATCTTTCTGCATTCTCAGCTCTCCATTGATGTCCAGATTTCCAGGGGGAGAAGAGTGGGACTTGGAGAAAGCCTCCCAGACAATTCTGCTAGTGGTAACGAGTTTACCTGACTCCTCCCACCACTTGCTGCTGGTGATGGTTTTTCTTCATTGTTGATTGGAGTGGATTGAGAACCACCTATGAGATATACTTCTTAGCTTGTTTGAGGGTGTTTCCAGAGAGGAGTAACAGAAGAGGGGAGATCCACCCGAAATGTGGGCGTCATCATTCTGTAGGCTGAAGTCTTTCACACCCAAAGTTGCTTCTTGTCAGACACTTTGTCATAGCAGTGATAAAAGTAACTAATACATCTCCTCCTGAGTCAAGATGCTCAGTTCTGTCTTTTGGGTCCCCTTGGATGCTTTACTTTAGCACCATATCAGCCCCACTTTCCTCTTCCCATTCTTTTTTTTTTTTTTTTTTTTTTTTTTTTTGGTTTTTCAAGACAGGGTTTCTCTGTGTAGTTTTGGTGCCTGTCTTTGATCTTGCTCTGTGGCCCAGGCTGGCCTCGAACTCACAGAGATCTGCCTGGCTCTGCCTCCCGAGTGCTGGGACTAAAGACATGCGCCACCACCGCCTGGCCCCCCTTCCCATTCTTAGGAGGTTTACATTTGTAAATATGTGGTGAGTTCTTCCTGCTCATGCATTTATAGCTGGGCATCTCCATTTTTATACTTCTGATATAAATTAATTGAACTCTGTGCTTTGCAATCAGTTTAATAAGCCCTTTACTAAGAAACTCCTGAAGGGTCATCCAAGCCAGAGAATCACAGATCTTTAGACACAGACTGCAGCGGTGTTGACCGTTGGGAATGTAGGGTTTGTCCCAAGTGGTGTTGCCGAACAAGCTTAGGTTACTGAGCTTGTGTTGGAGGGATTTGGCCTTCAGATCTCTTCTGTTTTTGCTCTTGGGCTCTGGATTTGTTCCCAGGTCCTTGTCTTCATCCTTCTTGTGTCCTTAGCTGGTGGGAGAAGCTCAGAGAGCAGTAGTGACCATTGCAGGCTTGCTTAAGATGTTGAGGAAATACGTGCTGTCACTGTCTTTTCCTTCCCCATCATGTATATACGTGTGTGGTGTGTATGACTGTGTGTGTGCATACATGTACCCGTGTGTGCATGTGGAAACCCAAGGTTGTCATTGGGAGTCCTCTTTGATTGCTCTTCCCCTTATATACTGAGGCGGTGTTTCTCACTGTACCGGAAGCTCACCACTTTGGGATTACAGGTGGGATGCCATTTACATGGTTTCTGGGTCTCAAGCTTAATCCAATGAGTTATCCCCCCAACCCTCTATCACTTTCTTAACTTTAAAGTATCCTTTGAAGTACTTTTCTTTCTTTCCTCCCTCTCTCCCTCCCTCTCCCTCTCCCTTCCTCCCCCCTCCCTCCTTCACTTCCTTCTAAAAATGACAGACTGTGAAGGATATCATCACTGTGGAACAGAACCACAAAAGGGCTCTTCCACGCCCTCCTTTTCTGTACATAGAACCACGACTGAACTTTGTTCACCCATGGAAGGGGAGCCACCATCCTTACGTCACAGGATTGTGTAGGCTCTAGAATGTGGCTTTCTCCCACATTTTCCTACGCATGGAGCCTCACGGCCGAGCTAAGGTTCCCCTGGGTCTTGTGAATATTGGATTCCTCTTCTGTCACTGGCATTACATTTCCTCACAAGATGTATTTTGTTCCTGCCTGGGAGTTTAGAGAGCAGATAGAGTCAGAGGAACCTTGGGGCCCTGTGATCTCATCCCTGACCCAGTGTTGTGGAGAGCGGCCAAACAAACTGTCTATCACCTGATTCCAGGCCCTTTTCCCACCCTCCCCACCATACTTGCTTGAATTCCTCTCTCGAATTGTGAGGCTCGTATTTACAGGCTGGAATGACATCTCTAACCCAGCATTTCCTGTGTCTTCCCATTGTTTCTTTCGCCATCTTCAAGATCAATGTTATTAGAATCTCAGCTTTTCCCTGAGAAAAACCTTAGGAAACACTTTGAGCATCAATGTTGTGCTTTGTTGGAAAGATAAAGGTTTTCTTTCTTTTTTGTCTTCAGTACTATGGGTGGAATCCAGGGCTTCATGCATGCTAAGAAAGAGTGTTACCACTGAGATATAGCGTTAGCCCGGGGGAAATGTTTGTCAAGAATGATGTGCAGGGTTTTTTCTTTTGTTCCTTTTGTTTTCGAGATTTATTTATTTTAATTTTATCCATATGAATGTTTTGCCTGAATAAATGTATGTGTACCATGTATGTGCTTAGTGTCCACGGAGGCCAGAGGAAGGCACTGGGTCCCCTGGAACTGGGGTTGCAGGTGGCTGTGAGCCGCCATGAAGATGTTAGGAACAGAACTCAGGTCCTCTGCAAGAGCAGCAAGTGCTCTTAACTGCTGAGCCATCCCTCTAGTGCCCTGACGCTCAGTTTTTAGGAGTAAATTAACCTTTAGCTGGAGGGGAAAGAGTTTTACGCCATGACAAGATGACTCTTGGCTTTTCCCTTGAGGTCTGTGGAAGGAAGGAGAGTTTTTAAGAGTAATGGGTGGTGAATTGAGTCTTTTTGCCTCTGTGACAACTCGATACAAGGGCCTTCTTAAGTTCAAGTACTGCAGCTAACAGCAAATGGTACAAGCCATAACACGAGCAATAACCAAGAAGGGAAAGGGACATTCCTGTAGAGTAACGACAGGAAAAGGGACAGCGTTCTATTACTGTGTCTGAGAAGGAGCTGTTTGACACGTAGATGAGGTTTCCATTTGTCTCACTTGCCTTCCACTCCTGTGGCTGGTGGTTTACTTTTGTAGCTCATTCTCTACGTGTGTCCCAGTTAGGTTTTTATTCTGTGAAGAGACACCATGACCATGGCAACTCTTATAAAAAAAACATTCAATTGGGGGGGGGGCTCGCTTACAGTTTCTGAGGTTCAGTCCCTTATCATCATGGCGGGGAGCATGGCGGCATGTGGGCAGACATGGTGCTGGAGGAATAGCTGAGAGTCCTACATCTTGCAGGCAACAGGAAGTTGATTGACAGTCACAGTGAGGAAAGCCTGAGCAAAAGAGACCTCAAAGCCCGCCCCTACAGTGACACACTTCCTCCAACAAGGCCATACCCACTCCAACAAAGCCATACCTCCTAATAGTGCCACTCCCTATGAGATTATGGGGGCCAATTACATTCAAACTACTACAACGTGGTAGCAGTGAAGAATTGGAAATTGCTGGTAAGTGTGGTAAGTAGGCAGGTGCAACTTGAAACCTTTGTTCACAGCTTATCAGGAGAGCCCACCTCCACCCCACCCTCTCTCTTCACCCAGTCTGGTCTTGAGCATACTACATAGCTGAAAATGATCCTGAACTCCTAATCTTCCTGTCTTCAGCTCCCAAGAGCTGGGATTACTGGCTTGTTCCTGCCTCAGGGATGATTGCATGATCCCCACTTTCGTGTTCCTGATAGATGTATGGCTCAATCACAGATGGATGCCCTTTGGAGTCCCAACACAGAAGTAGCAAGCCCGCTGGGTTTCCAAGTGTCACCTCATGGGACAGTTTGGTTTAGACTGCTCTTACTTAGTGGTTTCCTGTGTAAAGAAGCCTGGCTTGATATTCCCTGGAGACCATCTTTCTCGTTGTTAAAGTGTTAAGGTGCTTGGCAACATAAAAAGGAGTTCTGTGGAATCGTGATTGTGGATTTTGGATGAAATGAGATGTATGCATGCATCTTTTAGAAGAGGGCTAGAGAAGAGGAATCTGTGAGCCAACCAGAACCCTACGCTTCAAGATATTTGGAGGAGAAGCCTTCCCTGGGGCAGACGGATTGCAACTCTGAAGCAGATGTATTAAAATGATTGACTGAGAGAGAGGTTGTCTATTCAAAGTCTGAAGATGAAAGTCAGTGCTTAGCAACTCGAAAACTAACCGAGCCTTGTTAAAAATCAGTGCATTAAGTGGAACCGAATTGGTAGATGAAGTCCCAGCCAACCTGAGCCTGGGATTTGGGTACCTTTGTCATCTTTTCTAAGTATCATTTAGGTCAGTGATAAGCTGTTAACAATTCTGCATGCTGATTGGCTGGGGGAGGTTCTTTTCTCATTCAATGAGAGGATAATCAATCATGTTACTAGCTTTTGCTTTGGTGAAGATTGCAGCCAGCTGGTTAGCTGCCTCGAGGCACCTGCTTGACTGAAAAATAGGAGTCAGAGTCTTTGCTTTTGCAAGGAGAAGCAGGGGAGAATCCCCTTGGATGACAATTTTAGGTAGATGATTCAGTTTGGCCTCTTAGTCTCTAGCTGAAAATTCCACTCAGATGTCTGGGTTTTCTTTTTATAGGTCTTTGACAATCCTCTGGACTGCCATGGCTAATGTCCCTGGTGCTTATTGGTCCTTTCTTTTTAACCAAATGCTAGGTCCCCAGCTCACTTTGTAGCTCACGGGCTTCCGGGCTGCAGAAACACAGTATTCCTTAGGTTAGGAATACTTCCCATGAAGACTTGTGCACACAGGAACACAGTTGCTGTGTAGGAGAGGGTGGGGGTGGGTGGGAAATATTTCTCTGATGACAATTTACAAAACATATCACTTTCCTCGGATGTAGTTCAAATTCACAGTACAGTTGGCCATGCACTGGGCTTCATTTGGCTCAATCATCACCATCTCAGATGCCAAGTAAGCTGATCCAGTGTGCCCAGAGCCAGCCAAAACCCCGAGAACCATCCCTGCCTCCCTCATCGCCATAGCAAATCCATCAGTGAATCCCGTCAGTCAGTCTCTAGAACCTTTATCTGAACATCCCTCATCTCTACCAACGATCGCCTCTGCAGGATCCCACCGTCACTCACTGGACCACCACAATTACCTCCTGAGTGGCCTCCTCTCTTCCATCCCACCTTCCTGCAATCCACATCCCCTATGGCAACCAGAGACCCAGACTAAAAGCCTGTGAAACCACTAGGCACCCATTTTAAGAGCCTCCCTGTAAATCCTGTACTAAGTAGGTCTAACTGGAATTCTCATCTGTCTTCTGCCCCCTCTGAGATGTGGTCTCTGTCTGCCTTCCTGATCTCTGGTTTCTTTCCCTTCTTCACTCCTTTCCAGCTGTTTCTTAAAAAATTTAACATAAAAGAAATAAAAAAAAAGTATAAGAGGGGCAGGTTAGGAAGAGGGAGGTGATCAGCAGAGTGGGAGGGGATAGACGGGGTAAGTAGTTGGGGTGGATATGAATGAAATATGTTATGGACATGCACAAAAGTGTCATAAGGAAACCACTGTTAGAATTAATACATGATAATAAAAACAGAATCTCAAACCCCATGAGGACGAAGTTAATGGCTGTTGAGGAGGAAGAATTGATTTGCTTTAGTGGTGTAACCACTGGCAAGCTATCTATGCTCTAGTGAATAACCCCTCACCTATGTACATACCAGCAGCCCTAATTAAACTCAGTGGTCAGGAGAGATGGCTCAGTGGTTAGGCATCCTTCTTGCTCTTCCAGGGTACCCCAGTTTGGCTCCTCACATCTATATCAAGCAGCTCATAACAACGTGTAGCTTTAGCTTTGGGAGATCTGATGACTACTTCTGGCCTCTATGGGCAACTCATGTGAACACATCTCCATATGGACGTTCATGTTTCTATAGAATCAAAAATAAAATAAATGTCCAAAAAGAAAGAAAGAAAACTTTCACTGTTTTTCTTTGGGCCTTTCTAGTAGGTATTTTCTGTGCCTGGAAATACCTGTAGCCAGATCATTACAGGGAACCATGTGAAGTTCATGTTCCATGTATTTATTTATTTACTTACTTATTTTGTGGTATTAGGCATTGAACCTAGGACCTTGTGTATTCTATTCAGGTTTCATTCTATTCATGTTTCATCTTGAATGTCACAGTCCTTGGATATATATATATATATATATATATATATATATATATATATATATATATATATATATATATATATTTTTCCCTCTGTGCTGATGATTGAGAACTTAGGGGCATGCACATGCTAGGCAAGCTCTTTACCACTGAACTGCATCTCCAGCCCATGGGAACGCCTCTTGACTACTCACACTAAAGCACTAACACCCTTTTGGAGTACAAGCCCCTGTTCATCGTCAAAGCAGCATTGACTTTTTCTGCTCATTTTCCTCCTTTGTTTATTGCTGGTCCCCACTAGAAGGTAAAGTCTGTCACACTCTAGACTTGTCTAGTGTGTTCAGAACATCCCCAGCACTAAGAGTCGTACTGTGTCAATACTAGGAACCTAAGAAATGGCTATCAGTTAATGAGGGAGCAATTTGTGTGACCCAGGAACAGATGTTTTTACACACTGCCCTATCAGGAATTTAGGGACAAAGCTGAATGACTTTTTGTAGGTTGATTCTGGATCCCTGTTCTGAGTTTTTAAGCTGTTTTCTGTGGCCTAATGACTGTGGTACTGTTGAAGGCTCTCACACAATGGCAGCTCTTATCTGGGGGAGGTAGGACACTGACCTCATTCTCACACGATCTGATCCACTGAGAAGCAAAATGTGTCCTTAATTTTAGGCTCCATTATATGTGACACTTTTGTCTTGCTAAAGGTTAGGGGCCAGTAGGCGACTTGGAGGAAGCTGGCAGGCAATGTGTCTTTAGTCACATTTAGAAATTAGTCGGCACTGGAGAACAGTCAGTGCGCTCACCCTGATTTGAGGGCTAGGTCTTATTTTTCCCGGAAGGGCTGGTGTCTATGCTGTGTCCTCAGTGTCTGAAATGTCTTATTCACGCATAAACAAAGGGCAGGCGTGATTCAGACAGGATGAGTCCTTGCACCTCACAGACAGGAGAAAAATGTAGAGTCGTGATACTTAAAACATTTCTCAGCTTTACTTGTCAGCTCCGGTACCCACTTCAGCACATTTACAGAGTGAACTCTGCTAAGTCTAGGTCAATGACACCATAAAGAAGAATTTTGCAATTAAAAAGGCTTAGAGATTACTGGCAAGATGGCCTTTTTCTTCTTTCTTTTTCTTTTTCCTTTTCTAAAAAACCATGCCACTTAAAGAAGTAAACTCGATACAAGTGTTTCTTTACATCGCTTTTGCTTATCAGCTAAAGCAAAGGCTAAAAGAGCCATCACTTAAGACAAAGCAAAACAAAACAAAATAAACAATTTCATTTTAAGGCAGAATTTCACATAGTTCAGGCTAGCCTGCAACGCACTGGATAGGTAGACAAGGATGACCTCACTCTTCTGATCGCCCTGTCTTTATCTTCTGAACATTGCGATTACAGGTGTGCACCAACTGGGCCCTGTTAGTGTGCTGTGGATCAAACCAGGGCCTTGTGCATGCCAGGCAAGCACTCTACCAAAGCTGGCTGTATCCGAAATCCAGTAGTTGTTATTTAAGGTGCTTTATCTCAAGGGTAGTGTTTAGAAACCTATTTTTTTTTCTGAATGAATCACTTTTAACCTAGTATAGACATCTCTCAGATCATTTCAATGGTCCTTAAGGTTTGGTAATCTACCGAGAATGATGATGGGGTTAGGAAATAGGAAAACAGATCAAGTAGTTTATTGGGAAAGCCTCACTACTTAAGAGTATTTTATTTTGTTTGTTATTAGTGTGTATGTGGGTCTGAGGACAATTTGGGGGCATCTTTTCCACAGTGTGTTCTAGGAATCATCAGCCTTGCATGGCAAGAACGGTTATTCTCTGAGCTATCTTGCTGGGCATTCGGTCCCCCCGACCCCTATTAAGAGCACGGCACCACTGAGCCACATCCCCAGCCTCTTTACTGTTTTCTGTAATATTATCCTTCATTGTACATATCAATGAGATACAGATGCCCGTTCAACATACAACACAACGTGTGATGATCAAATCGGGTTTTGACATTTCTTTCAAAAAATTTTTAGTGTGTGTGTGTGTGTGTGTGTGTGTGTGTGTGTATGAGTGTGTATGAGTCTGAGTGTGTTCACATGCACACGCACATGCCACAGTCTGTGAGTGGACATCAGAGGACAGCCCTGTAGAGTCAGTTCTCTCTTTCTACCTTTAGGTGGATTCCAGGAATTGAATTCAGGTCACCTGACTTGTCTGGCAAGCACCTTTACCAACTTTGTGCCATCTCATTGGCTAACGTTTGCCATTTCTATATCCTTAGACATTACCTTTTTGTGTGTGTTGGCAACAGTCAAAATCTGGTTCTTTATAACATATACCATGTTGTCATAGCTGTCGATACCCCAATGTGCAATAGACCGCTATAACCAATTCTTACCGTCAAATGGAGTGTCTGACATCCAGCTACTCTGCCTGACTCCTTTCCTAGCTGCTAGTGACCACTGTTCAAACCTATTTCCATGACATCAGTGTTTTAGAAGATAACTTTGGCTGTGGTTCCTCAGGGGCCTTCCTCCTTGTTTTTGAGATAGGGTCTCACTGGCTTGGACTTTACCAAGCAGGCCAGGCAGGCTGACTGTGGAAACCAGGGATCTGCTTCTCTCTGGCTCCCCAGCACTGGTCATAGGCAAGCACTATACCTGGTGTTTGTTTTTATTTATTTATTACGTTATTATTCTTTAAACGTTGTAGAGTTTCTCAAGTTTATTTTCTCAGTTTATTTTCGTTTTAGGATTATCTTGTATTTATTCTTTGACAGTTTTATACATGTATACATTATATCCTGATCATATGCACCCCACCGCCCCTTTACTCCCGCGAACACCTCTTAACATGGCCCCTCCCTCCTTTGGGTCCCACCCCCTTCGCTGCCCGCTGGGATGGTGATTGATCTTGCTGACTTGTACAGTGTTTGTCACATAGCCATAGCTGTATGAGTTCGTGACTGTAACAGCCATGGGTGTCCAGGGGACAGCATTTCACAGCGCTCCTCCCCACCCTCAGGGTCACACTTTCCTTTCTCCTCTTCTTCCCCGACCTTTCCTGAGCCTTGACCTAACTAAGCACTCATGGCCATTTATTCTCAGCATTTTGACTAGATATAAGTCTCTGCATTATCTGCTGCCCACTGTGTGGTTCTGGGATCCCCTGGGGTCTCCTTGACCAATAGCTTGTAGAGTGGGAGCCCATACCTGGGTCTGAGATGCTCATGTAATAGCCCATGTCTTCTGGGAAAGTACTGTCCACTTGTGCAGGGAAGCTGGGTTCAAACACCTCCTTTTTTATTTATTATATTAAAACTTAGTTATACCTTTGGCCCCTTCCTCTATTCTATCCCCTATTCCCTTCCCTGATTGAACCTTTTCTCCGAGACAAGGTCTCGCTATATAGCTCTGATTGGTCTGGAACTCATGATGTAAACCAAACTGGCCTCTAACAAAGAGATTTGTCTACTTCTGTCTCCTGAAAGTTGGGATCAAAGGTATGCACTATCATACCTAGGCAAGCTTAAACCTTTGAAAACATTTTGTTTTATTTCTCTCTCTCTCTCTCTCTCTCTCTCTCTCTCTCTCTCTCTCTCTCTCTCTCTCTCTCTCTCTCTCATGTACATGTGACATGTGAAGGCCGGAAGGGGTATCTGATCTCCCAGAGCTGCCTGACATGGGTGTGGGGAACCGAACCTGATTTAAGTTATGAAGAAATTTCATACTATATTGTTTCTTTTTAAAAATGATTTTTTTATTGTTTTTAGTGATGTGAACATGCACATGCACAGGTCTGTGTAGGGTATGTGTGTGAGAGTGCAAGTACCCGCACTGTTAGATCTCTCTGATGCTGGCGTTACAGGCAGTTAGGAACTAGTAGACGTGGTTGCTAGGACTCCAACTCAGGTCCTCTCTCTGTAAGAGCAGTGTGTGCTCCTACAGCTGGGCCATCCTTCCAGCTCTGATGCTGTTTCTTAAAACACTACCTTTTTCCAGTGCTGAGGCTTATATAAGGAAACAGATCTAGTGTTTGAATTTGGAGGCAGTCACTTGTGCTCTGAACTTTCTGAGACTTGATGAACCACTTAACCAGTCTAACTCCCTGTCCCCCTGTCTTTGTAAAGAATATTCTAGCTAGAGATGAGCAATAGAGACAATGTATGCAAAGGCTGGTATACGGTAAGTGCTTAGTAAGAGGAAGCTATATTTTTATTGTTATTATAGTAGCACAGATATTGTTTCTTCATTGAGAGGACACACTGGAGTCAGAACAATGTCTTTCAAATCCTGCTTTCCCACTTCAGAGTCCTAGGAACTTAACGCTGTAAAACCTGGGTACTTCCCTTGTAAAATGGGGTGAACAAAAGTCCTTCTGCCACAACTGATGTAGAGGTCTAATGATATAATTCATGTAATATGTTTAATAGTACATTGATCATTATCATAATTATTCAAAATTTTGCCATGGAAAATATGGGACTGGAGTCAGTAGGGGTGAATAATGAATAACCAATGCTTTACAGGCCATGAAGTCTGTGTTTTGACTTCTCAACTCGGCTATTGTAGCAGGAAAAGAAGCCTCATGTACACAAAGGAATACAGAAGAGTTCCAGGAAACTTTATTAACAAAGGTTGGCAGTGGGGCCAACTTGACTTCTGAACCATAGTTTGCTTTTTTCTGGATATGGAGAAATTAGGAACTCCAGATCTATGGTTTTTGGAAGGAAGACCTCTTGATGGCTGGGTATGATGGTGCATACTTTTAATCCCGGTAACTGAGAGGCAGGGACAGGCTAATTTCTGTGTTCGAGGCCACCCTGGTCTACACAGTGAGTTCCAGGCTAGGCAGAGCTACACAATGAAACCCAGAAAGAGAGAATGAAAAAAGAATGCTCCTGACACAGGAAGAGGGCAGGTGTCAACCTAGAGGGGAAAGAATGACGTCACCTGGGGGCACAGATTCTATTTCCAGACCCTGTTCATGGTGGGATTTACTCACTAGGGCAAAGGATTTGTTTTTGCACCCTGACTGTAGACTGATTTTTCCCACTAGCCATGGCTCATAAACAGGTGAGAACCCAAGGAATCACTGCACAGTCACGTCCACAGTTTACCCCGCTGAGTGCTGCCTGAAGTTTCGTTTCATGATGTGTGTATATATATATATATATACACAACTTCACAGGTGCTCCTTGCAGACGTGGTGTGGGTTGGCTAGCAGCAGTCTGCCCAACTTCCCCGTTAAACACGCAGGCAGGCTCTCCATCCTCCCGTGTTTGAAATATGAGGTGTCTATACCCTTGCTTTGATTCATGGAACCCTTCGTAAGAAGAAGAAGGCCTTCAGAGACAAGGTGTTTTGACCTTTGACACGGCCTGGTGATCTTTTTCCTCTTGTTCACGAGCCTAACGAGTGGGAGGCTGGGTGGCCCACTTGGGAAATGATTAAAAGTGGCACTTTGCTCCGGAGTAGAGATGTAATCTTATTAATCCTCCATCACAGTACATCTTGCAGGCAGAGAAATTTAATCTTGGTCACTCTCACATAACAATATCTAGACAATTTATTTCCTCCTCACTGATCTAGGTTCTGGTATTATGGGAAAGAATATCCTGGGCAGCTGCAGAAATTAAGGAGTGAGCTATGATAAACAAGCACCCAGAGTCTCTGTGCTGAGCATGGTAATTGCCGATAGCACTTTCCCCGGTGGTGAGCTAATCTTGGGGGCTAGCATGGCGATTGCCAACAGCACTTTTCGCTGCTGGTGAGCTAATCATGAGTGCAAAGGCTCCAAGATTCTGTTTGCAGCAACAGGTCTGTGTGCTCCTGTGGAGTACAAGTGCAAAGGAAGCTGTGTACAGGGAAAAGTAGTCAGGACCCCATGGACTCACAGCCAAACCGGGACCACTTTTTCTGCTTACGTATAGGGATGGTTTAAAAAGACCTGCCATATTTAGTAAATTAAGAAAAATTATCTTTTACACATTTTTTGGAGGGTGGGGACTACTGGAGACTGAACAAAGGATCTTACACATTCTGCATAAGCACTCTACCCCTGAGCTGTTCCAAGCCCCCTTTTAGATTTGACTGAGTTAACCAGGCTGGACTTTGAACACACTCTGCAGCTCAGCTCACTCTGCCTTTGATCTTTCAACCTTCCTGCCTCAGCCTCCTGAGTACTTGGGATTATAGGTATGTACCAATAGGCTGGACTTCCTTTTCATGTTTCTAATGGTTAATTCTTTCTTTCTTTCTTTCTTTCCTTCTTTCTTTCTTTCTTTCTTTCTTTCTTTCTTTCTTTCTTTCTTTCTTTCTTTCTTTCTTTCTTTCCTTTCTTTCTTTCTTTTCTTTCTTTCTTTCTTTCTTTCTCTTTCTCTTTCTTTTCTTTTCTTTTCTTTTCTTTTCTTTTCTTTTCTTTTCTTTTCTTTTCTTTCTTTTTGAGACAGGCTGGCCTCCAATTCAGGACCCTCCTGCTTCAGCTAAGTGCTAGGACTATGGGGGTGTACTACCAGACCTGGTGGAAATTTGTTACCTTGCTTTAATTATAGGAACAATGTTTCTATAGGTATTAAAATATATTCATTTTCTTGAAGTCAATTTTATTTTGTCCCACTGGCCAACAGTGCTGGCATTCTTCAGAATAGACCTTGTTTCCCTCAAGATGTACTTTGTGATTTCTGAAGCAACACTTAATTATCTACTAACCTAGTTTTGTACTAATACATGTTGACTCAGTGCACAAGCTTTTAAAAGTGTTTTAATCTTTGGATAGAAAATCCTGTGAGATGCAGTTCTTGGACTCAAGGATGCAGATCTTCACTCAGATACTTGATGGGAAGGAGTGAAGGAATGGCAGATGGGGGAATGGCGGGGGTGGAGAGGGGTATTGCATCGTCTCCGAAGCCATCACCTGTGGACCTGGATTCCTTGCTAAGAGTAAAGCTGCAGGTCCCTCAGCAGAGAGGTGGGATTGGTCAAAACAGAGACAGAGAAGAGCAGGCAAGGTGGCAGTGTGGCAGCCTGCCGAAACAGCTTACAACTGGGGACTCTTTGATCTGGCAAAAAGGTTGGATTTGATGGCATCACAGGGTGATTTGAGTGGCCTGATGTGCAAGATGCTGAAGATGCAACCCTCCCCAGAGTCTTGCCAGCCCTTCCTCCCTCCCTTCCTTCCCATTTCCTGAGATCCAGCCTGGGACATTCCATCAAAGGTGAACACAGAAATATTTGAAGACAGGAGAAAAGGAACAGTGGAGCCTGGGGTGAGAACAATGGACAGAGAGACAGACACAAGGACAGAGGGAAGGGCACCTTTTGGTCATGCTCTTTGGGAGGATCCACATTGATGGTTAAGTGAAATCTCTCCCTCAACACACATATGTGAGCATGCATACACACACACACACACACACACACACACACACACACACACACACATCCCCGACTTACTAATACAGAACAGTGAACCATGGGTTGAGAGGTAATAATTCTAGCTTGAGCTGATTGGGTAACTCTTTGAGGAATGATTCTTTTTGTTTTACATTTTTTTTTCTGTGTATGAATGTTTTGCCTGCATGAATGTATGTGTACCATGTGCATGTCTGGTACTCGGGGAGGCCGGAAGAGGGTGCTGGCTCCCCTGTGGGAATGCAGTTACAGGCAGTTGTGGGCTGCCACGTGGGCGCTAGGAACTGAACTTGGGTCCTCAGCAAGAGCAGCTTGTGGTCTTAAACCTCTGAGACACCTCTCCAGCCCCAGGAGTTTTTATTAAAATGATCACTGTCACTAGCTGTTATGGATTTTGTTGGAGAGAGAATATTGTTCCTATTTCCACGAGACAATGAAATCTTTTTTTAAAATTTTATTTTATAATTTAATTTTACGTATCAGCCACGGATTCCCTTGTTCTCTCCCCCGCCCCCCCGTCCCCCCCCCCCGCCTCCCCCCCGCCCCCCCCAGCCCCCCCCCATTCCCATCTCCTCCAGGGCAGAGACTCCCCTGAGGATTGAGTTCAACCTGGTAGAGTCAGTTCAGGCAGGTCCAGTCCCCTCCTCCCAGGCTGAGCCAAGTGTCCCTGTATAAGCCCCAGGTTTCAAACAGCCAACTCATGAAATGAGCACAGGACCCGGTCCCACTGCCTGGATGCCTCCCAAACAGATCAAGCCAATCAACTGTCTCACCCATTCAGAGGACCTGATCCAGTTGGGGGCCCCTCAGCCATTGGTTCATAGTTCATGTGTTTCCATTTGTTTGGCTATTTGTCCCTATGCTTTATCCAACCTTGGTCTCAACAATTCTCGCTCATACAAACCCTCCTCTTTCTCGCCAATTGGACTCCTGGAGCTCCACCTGGGGCCTGGCCATAGATCTCTGCATCCAGTTCCCTCAGTCATTGGATGAGGTTTCTAGCACGACAATTAGGGTGTTTGGCCATCCTATCACCAGAGTAGGTCAGTTTGGGCTGTCTCTCGACCATTGCCAGCAGTCTGTTGTGGGGGTATCTTTGTGGATTTCTGTGGGCCTCTCTAGCACTTTGCTTCTTCCTATTCTCATGTGGTCTTCATTTATCATGGTCTTTTATTCCTTGTTCTCCCTCTCTGTTCTTGAACCAGCTGGGATCTCCTGCTCTCCTAAGCTCTCTTTCCCTCGACCCTCGCCCTTCATTACCCCCACTCACGTCCATGTTGTTCATGTAGATCTTATCCATTTCTCAAGACAATGAAATCTTATCCTCCTATCATCTCCCTCCCTCCCTCCTTCCCTCCCTCCCTCCCTCCCTCCCTCCCTCTCTCCCTTTCTTCCTTTGTTCTTAAAATGTTCAGCACATTCAAAGACTAGGATTTATGAATTAAGATTCACATTTAAAGCAAATAAATAAATATTTTATTTTTATTTCATATGTATGCATATTTTACCTGCATATATGTTTGTGTACAACATGTGTGCCTGGTTCCTTTGGGGGCCAGAAGAGGATATTGCGTCCACTAGAATTGTAGTTACAGATGTTTGTGAGCCACCATGGGGGTGCTGGGAACTGAACCCTGGTCCTCTGCCAGAACAATAGGTGCTCCTAACTTCTGAGCCAGGTCTCCAGCCCCAACCTTCACCCTTTTACCAGCCCTGATTTCTGTACAGCACAGCAGGATAATACTAATACGAAGAATTACCAGCTCTACTCCAGGTAACACTGGCCAGCAGCAGCCAGCAGGGACATTCTGTGACTGTCTCCCAGCATTGGTTTGTGTTGGCTTGGTGGGAAGTACCATGGAAAAGATAATGTGTGCTTTACAACTGCCCTAAGAAAAGACACGGATCCTTTCCTTCGGTGTGTCTGGGATGACAAGCTTGTGTGCCTGCTCCATCTGCTCATTTCCATCTGCAGTTCCAGGACAGGGAGAGAAGAGCTAAAAAGATGCTCTTTGTGGATTTGTAATCTCAGGATAAAATGCAGATCCCAGAGACGAATCCTAAGCTCCTGTTTATCCAGAGTGCGGACATCTCAGGCATTGCAATTAGTGGGGAGTGTTTCTCAGAGTGCTGGCTGTGGCAGACAGGTCTCCCCATGTCACCCATGGCTCCATCTAGGCCTCAGATGCTGTGTGGATCCCCAAAGAGTCTTCTTTTGCTCACTTCTACTATTGGGTGTCATTTGGTTTTCTGGTTTGCTCACAGCTGATAGAGCCAGACCTGTTTGATCAGCTGGGCCCCGAGTTTCCTGCCATTTGTCTATGGATTTGGTTTACTGTACAAGGGGGAAGAATTCTTGCAGATGCAACAGGGATGAGGAACTAGGACGTTTTTTTTTTTTTCTTTCTAGCTTGTTGTTGTGGAAAGAGGAAGAAAGGAGGAAGGAAGGAGGAAGAAAAAAGGAGAGAGGAAGGAGGAGGGAGGAAGGAGAAAAGAGGGAGGAGGAGGAAGGAGGAGGAAGAAAGAAGGAGAAAGAAAGGAGGAAGGAAGGAAGGAGGAGAGAAGAGGAAGGAAGGAATCATCTCAGCTACCAGCTCAGTCCAGGGTTTAACTGCCAAAGGCCGGAATGACTCACAGAAGGGTTAATTTCTAGGCTCCTGCTGATCCAGGTGAAGGGACAGCTTTCCTGGTCTAATTACTCCCTGAAAGCAGGTGGGAAGGAGTCTCCAGTCTCGGCAGGAGGCTCTTGCGCTCCCCACCCGAATAGTTAGGCTGAGCCTCCTTTTAAATCCCCAGCAGCCCTCTCTTCTGTTGGTTGTTATTTTCCTCTCTCACCTCTGGACAGTTCTGCACATTCACTTGAAACATCGTCACAGGAGAACTCGGCTTTGGCAGAGGCTCTCTGAAATGATTTTTATCCTGTTCTGGCTTGCACTTGAATAATTCTCCATCAACGGCACGTCTGATTGAGTTGGCATCACAAACCCTTTTGTATGCTAGTTTTTTTTTCCTTCAAGAAATATTAAAGTCTGAATAAAATTGGAATAGCTGCCTGGTAATGATCTCATTATATATAAATACAGAAGTGCTCGCAGGGGAGATAATGACTCCAAGACTCAGGTATGCCGCGAATACCTATTATCTTCCAAGGAGTCAGCAGCACTCAGCGCTCAAGCTCCCCCAACATCCCTTTCAGTTGAAGGTTCAAGTCACAGAAAACGAATGGCTGATTGAAGCTGGGAATAGGGATCCCCCCCTTCCCCCAGCATGACATATGTTCCGAGATGAAAGGAACCTGGGCTGTGTGTTTACTCTTCATTTGGGGCTTCACATGTTCTGACTGATCGGAAAGACAAAAAAGGCAGAAGGAGAGACATTTGGTGCTGGCTGAAACCCATATCCATTCTCAATGTGAAGTTCCCTCGTTTGGTGCGGATAATTGTGATGAGACAGTTCTGGGGATAGACGCTACTAAAGGCTTTTTAAAAATAACAGGCCTGTCACCCAGTTTGAGTTCTTATGCAGCAAAAGAACAAACACAGATGGAGGCAGGAGGAAGGCGGCTGGGTGGGGAAGGCCCCCTGAATGTGGGAGTTGACTGGTTATTAGTCCAAGTCAGCTTTCCCAGTCGCCAGGATAGAAAGAGAGGTGTTCAGCACATTACAGAAAGAAATATATGGACACACACATGCACACACAGACTCCCAATATGGGCTAAGCATCTCTGGAAAAGTCTTTTGTTATTAGCATCAAAGAAGGGAGTTGAGCGGGGCTGATAGTGATAGGATCAGACTGTATTGCTCTGAAGGTCCCCATAAGGTCCTGGTGGGACCATTTATCTAACGGGGAACCACTGCCTGTCATCTGAGATCGGGAAGAGAGGTGAGTGGAGGATGAGTTCGGCTATTACTATTTTCATGGGATCACACATCTTATGAGTCCCTGCGATGTCCAAATCAAGGGCTATCAAAATACAAAATGACATTATAGGGGCCAGAGAGATGGCTGAGGTTGGTAAAGTGCTTGCCATGTGAGCATGAGGGACTGAGTTTGGACCTCCAGCACCATGTACAAGCCAAACATGGTGGCATGTATTTGTAATGGCAGTATTGGGGAAGCAGAGACCAGTCTAGCCAGACTGGTGAGCTCTGTCATATAAAAAATGAGGTAGAGAGCAAAGATGGATGCAGAGCATTGACCTCCGGCCTCCATGTGCACAAATATGCACACACATGTGCATGCATGCATGGACACACGTGCTTATCCCATACAATCAAATGAAAATATTATGAGCACAGTTCTTTTGCAGAAGACTGGGCTTGATGGCAGAAAGATTTTGTTTGTTGCTAAAAGTCTTCATATACTGTACCTGGAATGCTGTTGAGACTTTGTTGTGCCCATGTCACAAGACCCCCAAGCAAGACCATCATAGAGCTGATATCCGATGCAAAACACAAAGGGGTTTATTGATAACAAGCAAGCCCGGGCTTGATCTGTGTCCAACACTCTGACACAGTGGGTGGAGGAGGACCGCCCTGAGCTCTCAGAATGAGGGGTTTTTAAAGGGAAAAACCACAAGCAGGATGATACGAGCTTTTGCATCATATGATTGGGTAAGGGTGTGTAACCTTTGAATTTACTGGTTGGGGGTTACAGTTATCATTTTGGGGCAGGTCTGGACAAGTCCCAGACTTTGTCTTTGAGCTGCCATGGGGGCTGGCTGGCTTCACACGTTCACACTGACCCATGTATGTAGCTCTAAGTTGGTGAGGGGTCCTAGACAGTCAGCAATTGGCTGAACCTTGGGCAGTCAGAGTACGTGCAGAAAGGGAGCTACTGCAAGGACTATGTCATAACCCTCCCAGAAACTGCCTGTTCAAGTCTCAGGAAACTGAAATCGAGGCCTGATCTCTGAGAGAAGACTGACAGCCTGCTGTAACATCTGCTTGGTCCTTTCACCTTGACAGGCAATCCCTACAAAGAGTTACAGCCACCAACCTCCAAGAAGCAAAAGTGACTTTGAGCAGGTGTGGTCAGAGGGAAGGGCCCCCCCCCCCCCGCCCCTTCCCCCGAGTGTTGGTGCGATCATCTTGTCTACTGCGAGGAGAGTCAGGGGACGTGTCCTCAGCCACAGATGCATCCACATGTGCCAGGCTGCTTGATACACTGCCAGGTCTCCACTCACTTTTTAAAGTATTGGCATAACTAAGGCTCCTTAGTCCCAGGGGAAGACTCTTCTTTCTGTCCTTCCAGTTCCACAGGGACTGTTGGGACGTGTGTGTGTGTGTGTGTGTGTGTGTGTGTGTGTGTGTGTGCACAGCCCTCATTTGTGCTTTCGCTTGGGTGATGACACTCAAGGGTGAGCTCAGTCATTTGCAGACGTTGCATTGGAACTCACCTCGTGTACTGTCCCCATTATTTCCGTAGGGACCTAAGACGAATCCCTAGCTTGGCATGTCTTTCCTGATGCCTGTTGTGTCCCAGGATAGTCAATCTTTATTCCAACCCTCCTATGATGTGACCTAGTGCTGTCTCAGTGTTTACCGGATGCTGGCTCTATACCACACGCTCTTCGTCTCATCGGGTCCTCACAGCCCTGTGAGGTGCTGCCGCTGTCATTCTGTGTATATCCTAGATGGTGCTTTGCTATCTGTCAATGATTCACTTGTGGCTACAGCTATTTAGAGGCTGTGGAGGCAGAAGAGGAGATGGTTTCCACTGAAGTCTTCACGTGATTCATTATCTAACCCCTGCTGCGTTATTTAGTTAGCTTTTGTTGTGAGACAGGGTCTCACCATGTTGCTCAGGCTGGTCTTGAGCTCATAATCTTTCTGCTACCGTCTCCAGAGTCTGAGATCATAGGCACGCACTACTATACTCAACTATTTAACTAGTTTTAATGGAGTCTTCAGTGTTTAGCCTGTGATTCAACATGAATATGAGGCATGATACATGTCTACATAGCATCTATGAACTAATAGGCAGATAGGAAGGAATAGAACCTGAATACACTGTCTTGTGGGATAAACTTATATTTGGCTTCTTGTCTGTTATTAGTTAGTCTTCATGGGTCTGAGATTCTCCAAACTAGGCTTGGATTAGATCATAGGTTATTAACTTCTCCTGTAGAAGGCCACATAATATGTATTTTAGCCTTTGTAGGTAATATAATCTTTGTTACAACTATTCAATTTTGCTGCCACATGGAGTCAGAAAAACAACCTAATAGACAGGCACAGCTGCATTCAAATAAAACTTTATTGACAAAGACATTTGTAAATAGAACTTGAGTAGGCAGGGTGTGACCACAATTAGCCCTTGGGCCAGATGATGCTGGTAGATAATGCTGTTTGGAAAATGCTGTGATTTCTCTATGTGTCATATGGATCTTAGTGTGGGAGTAAGAAGCCATTTTTTCTGGCCTTTGTCAAGATGAGAATGGTATTTTTGTTTTTAAACCAACACAGCTTGGCAACAGACATGCTCCTGGAGAGGCGGTAGAAAGGCTTCAGCAGTGTTCTGACTGCAATTGTAATGGGAGCAAGCCATGAAGGAGGGTGGGGGATGGTCTCATTCTCAGAGATGGGAATCACGGTTGCAGTTGGATGTCTGGCCATTGCTCAGCAGGACGAGGAAGACTACCCATGAGGTAGACTGGAGACATGGATTTCCTAGGAGCAGAATGCAAAAACAAAAATTTCATTTTAAAAAGAAGTGTTTCCATAACACCTTATGTAAGCCTTAGAATCCAAGATAATGTAATATAATTCTAACGTTCATAACATACCCAATATAGTTATGATAATTCTACCTAACATAATTCTGATAGTACAACAAAAAATCTAAACATAGCTTTGTTTTTTTATTAGCACATATTCATTGTCTAAAACAATGGGTTTCCGTAGGACATTTTCATCCATGCATGTCCCGCACCTTTATTGCGTTCCTGCCCTTCATTGTTCTCTCCTGTTGCTGCCTCTCTGCAGCAACCCTGTTAGTCCCTTTCTTCCCCCAAATCGCCCCCCTCTACTTTTCATGCCTTATTTCATAGGTGTGATTTTAATCTCTTTCCATCTAAAATGTATCTACCTAATCTCCATTTGAATACACTCATTTATTATTTCCATATATTTGAATAACTCTCCTATGACTTTGAATGGATGCACAATTTTAGGTCTCTTCCTGCTGACAAGGACACAAAAGACTCGTTCAGCTGACTTGAGAGGTGGTCGAAGGGCTTGGAGTCCAGGTGATTGAAGCAGAGAGTGGACTTGAGCTGGGCAGGTCTGAACAGTTCTCTCAAATAAGGAGGTCACGAGGGCGAGTTTCTGGGTTTCTTTCATTTCCACCTCCTCTTGGGTTGCTTCACCACCAAGTTTTTGTCTTTGAGATAAGGTCTCGTTAGCCCATGCTCAAACTCAAACTCAAGGAGGATCTTGAACTTCTCATCCTCCTGTCTCCCTCTGCCACGTGCTGGGATTATAGGCTTGAGCCACCAAGCCTAGCCCAGTTCATCTTCATCTCTAGGCCGACATGTCCCTGGGTAGTTGGATGGTATTGCAAAAATCAGCTTCTTATTTGACCAAGCATCTTCCACCCGAAGCCCTGGCATGGTGTCTTTAGGCATCACCAGTTGTGACTGGGTGGCATGGCTGTTCATAAGCTGATGTGTGGTCTCGGCTGAGTGGGGCTGAGACTTGGCACGTGGTGGAGTGGAACTGAGGCTGCCCAAGGAATACTGGATTGTGTTTGTCAGTAAGAGGAGGATGGTTGTTGGTTAGCAAACAGCAGATGTCCAGTACAATGGCACTTTGTGATTTTCAAAATGTTTTTATGGGAACTGACTCATTTGATTTTATAATTTTATGGGAATATGTTTGTCAGCTGTTGTTATTTCCATTTTCAGATGAGGACACAAAGCATGAATCACTCGACTCATTCAAATTCATGCTTTGACAGTAGAGATTGTATGAACCCTTTGCCCTGAATGGTGTTGACATCTGACCACAATACAGAAAAGTTATTACTTCTATCCTGGACTAGATCTCTATCAATGCCACTTAAAGTTGATTTGCTATGTTGATTGGTCACATCACATTGGCTTGTACTGATTTTATAGCAAATTAAGACCCTTCTGAGTTTTCATGACTTCTAATAAAACATAATATACCTAATTTTTTACACTTAAATTAGGAAGATGCTTATCCTTGTAATATCCCATATTAAACTCCCTTCATTGCTCTGAATAGGCTAGAAGCTTCGAGTCGTATGGAATGCAGAGCATTAAGTATCTTTTCCAGATTGATGCTTTCTTCAAGCTTAGCAGTCATGACCTATTTTGTCTTCTAAGTAATTGCTAAGACGATTGAGCACTAAGGTATATGTAATGCTGAGTAATTGCCAATTTCAGTCTGAAATGGGGCCCCCAGTGCTACATCATAGGGTTCCATTTCTGCTTACTCAACAGTTTGTCAGCTGTGAGGATGGAGGCCAAACTGAGATGTAGTCAACGAATCATTTCACAGACAGGCTGCCTTTTCCCTTCCGACCTCTTTCCTTGTGTTTCTAATATAAGCAACATCTTCACTGAGAGTATCTCCTTCAGAAATGACACCATTGGCCCGAAGCCAGAGGTAACTATGCTCTTGCGAAATCCCCTCATCGTTTGCTCTGGATTAAATCAGGAAAATTGTGACTACTGAGTTAGTGTTAAATTCCTGTCAAGACGGTAGGAAGAGAGCCACAATGGTGAGTAGGCCTGACAGCCTGTGAAAATCTGGCATTAAACAAAGTCTACAACGCACATTCCTTCAGTGGCTTGATTTTCTTTTTTAAGTTGGAAAAGTTAAATTCTGTAACTCAAATGTTAGGTGATAAAAGGATTGGGGAATAATCAAATACTGTATTTCGGACTTTTGGTCTTTAACAAAATCTGTAATTTTTACAGTTATTTATTTGAGTGTGTGTGTGTGTGTGTGTGTGTGTGTGTGTGTAGGTCATTTGTGGAGGTCAGAGGACAGCTTGTGAGAGTCTGCTTTTCCATTCCACCATGGTACTGGAGATCAAACTCAAGTTGTCAGGCCTGGCAGCTAGAGCCTTACTGTACTGACTCAATTTCATTGGCCTTGACTTTCAGTCTTAGGACTCTCAGGCAGCAGAGTGGGCGGGTGTGTGAGTCTTCTGGTGGGCAGAGCTGCAGGGAGGCTGTTAAACCAACAAAGACCCATCATGGAACTTTGGTTTGTGCTTAGTTCCAATAGCTTTTAGAGGAGGAGGAAAGATCTGTGTTAATGGGAGTGGTGGTGGGATACATATGTGTTTTCATAGGTGTGTGTGTGTGTGTATGAGTGTGTGTGTGTGTGTGTGTGTGTGTGTGTGTGTGTGTGTGTGTGTATACATGTGGAGGCCAGAGGTCAATGCTGGCTGTTTCATCAATTACTTTCCACCTTGTTCTTTGGAGAAAGATTCTCTCATTAAACCTAGTTCACACGTTCAACTAGGCTGGCTAGCCAAAGAGATCTAGGGATCTGCCTGTTTCTGCTGGGATTACATGTAACCCTGTGGAGGCCCAAATTACTTAGGGTCAGAGAATCTGAGCTTGCTTTACCCAGCAGGGCTATGAAAGGAGAAGATTTGGCCACGGGTGTGTTTACCAGGTGTTTGGAAAGGTCAAACTTGGCTGTATGGTGTGCTTTGATCTTGCAAGGGGGAGGCCTTTTGCCTCTCCCCTTGACGTGTTATAAAAAGCCCTTTTCAATAAAGGTCGAGGCAGTTGGGTATTGATCCAGGCCCTCCCAAAGCTATCCTGTGTTTTTGTCTTCTTCTTGTCGGCTAGGTCTCTCTTTCTTTTCTTTTCTTTTTTTTTTTTTTTTTTGGTTTTTCGAGACAGGGTTTCTCTGTGTAGCTTTGCGCCTTTCCTGGAACTCGCTTTGGAGACCAGGCTGGCCTTGAACTCACAGAGATCTGCCTGGCTCTGCCTCCTGAGTGCTGGGATTAAAGGCATGCGCCACCACCGCCCAGCTAGGTCTCTCTTTCTATTCAATATTTTCTTATCCCTCTCTCCTCATAAGAACCCTTCAAAAGGTAGGAGCGGGCTCCCACATAATCCCATGCTGGTTTTAATGTGGGTGCTGGAGAGCTGAACACAAGTCCTCATGATTGTGCAGCAGGCATTTTACTGACAGAGCCATCCTTCTAGCCACAGTTTAGGAAAGTCAGGATCCCCAGTTAGGGTTTAGATGAGAATAAGAACTATAGAACTTAATTTCTCAGAGTTGGGGAGATACTCAGTGGGTGCAGTTTCCATACACAAATGTACAGACCCGAGTTTGGATCCCTGACACTTGCAGAAAAGTCAAATTTTGTTGCATGAGTTGTAACCCTAGAACTTGGGTGTTGGAGACAGGCAGATTCCCAGCACTTGCTGCCCAGACAGTCCAGCCAACCTGGTGAATGGCAGGTTCAATGAGAGAATCTGCTTCAAAGGATAAGGTGGAGAGTGTTGGTTGGAAATACCCGATATCAACCTCTGGAACACATATGCACACACATAATCATGCACACACATACACTATATACACATGCACAAATACACATCAAAAAACAAAGCCCAAATCCAATCCATCCAGCGTTGGTTTCAGACATGGTCCCTGACTCATTTGCTTTTCTTTAGGAGGGTATAGAGAGGAGGCCTGTGTGGCTTTCTCCTTGAGGACTGCTGCTGTGGGTGGCCTTGCAGCCACTTTCTGTGGATGGATGGAGGTGGTCCCGTCTCCCACAATGACCTGAGCATGGCTATTCCTAGGCTTTGCCTCACTTCACCCATGTCTGCTCCCTCTCCAGCCTTACCCTCAGATCTTGTTAAAAAACCTCCACCACGCTGTAGGTATTTCATAGGGAAATTCTGCTTTCAAACTGCTGAATAGGTTTCAAAGAAAATGAATGAAAGCCATTCTTTTCTTCCCTTTCCCATGAAGCTATTAGCTATGCAGCTTGGAAAAAACAGTTTCTATTTAAAAGGAGAGCTGTGCAGAGAGCAACATCTTTCCTTTCTTCCCGACCACACTCTGAAAACAGCAGCTCTCCTCTGGCTCAGTGCTGTGGCCCGCCCTCCCTTCTGGTGGCTCCCCTCTGCACCCCCTCCTTCGTGACACCCCTTCCCAGCTACAAGAACAGGTTATCAAGGTGATAATAAGCGAGAAAATGTTCCAGCCTTGTTTTAAACCTCGGCCATAGCACACTGCTTAATCAAGGTTAAATGCCTGGGTGAACCTATGTTTTCTACCCCTCTGGCCATGCGGCTCTAAGCCAGGCTGATCCGGCCTTACTTTGCCCCCTCTCCACCAGAGACCAGCTGGTGTGGGATGATTGAGGTGGCCTCGGCATCCAGGCAGCTGCTGGCTTGCATTTGGAAATTCAATCCTCTCAAGGTAATTCCTCAGCTTATAAAAAACTTCTGCAATGAATTCTGAATTTGATGCCGCCCACTCCAAGCTGGATAATGACAGGCCCACTGACTTCCACAGACACCGAGCCTAGGCTGGGTAGGGAGCATAATACTGCATAAGGCATTTTATGAAAAAATTTTTTGAGATGGAGTCTCATGTAGCCCAGGCTGGTCTTGAATGCATTGTGTAGCTAGCGAAAGATGGCTCTAGACTTCTGATCCTCCTGCCTCTACCACTTAGCATTGGTGTTACAGGTGTTCACCACTATTCATGGCTTATATGGTGCTGGGGGTTAAACCCAGGGCTTCAGACACGCTAGGCAAGTTCTCTGTTAAGCTGTACCCTTGGCTCAGAAGCTAAGACCTGTAAGATCTCATAGCAGATTTCTAGCAAGTTCCACAACATTATTTGCAATCTTCTTCTTATTCTGAGGTCTTCTGGATTCTAAACAACTTAGGATGTGTCTGGACCACCTGTAGGTGACAAGTGTCTGATTTTATGATCCTAGGGAAATCTGGGCCTCCTCACTTCTCAGTCTCATTAATAAGAGTTTATGAATGGACTCACATGGAAGTTCAAGAAAAAAAATTGTTCTGTTTAAAAGAAAAACCCCATGGTAGGTCAATTGTAAACTTCAGCAGTTGTCTGGAGGAGGAGCATAGAAAAGAGAAGGAAAAAACCAAACCAAACAAACAAAAACCCATGACCTTTTAAGCTGCATGGAGGTCAGACCCAGGACAGGGAAGGAGGCTTTAGGGAAAGGGTGGAGAAGTTCAAAATGTTGGAGAAGAAAGCCCAGCATGTCAAGGAAAGCATGCTTAGAAAAGAGAAAGAAGAAAGGGAGAAATTGCTCTGTAGCAGGCAAACGTTCGTTCTGTAGCCCTGTGGCTCTGCCAGTTACTGTACTAGGGGCAGAGGGGGGAGAGCAGGGTGCCTCATCACAGGACTGACTGTTTCACCCACCTCTTCAGCATGGCTTGAAGTTAGCCTGCCTTCCTAGGGGTAGGACCTTGGCCGAGTGAACACCCTGGCCCCAGCTGGCATGTTAGGTCTCCATGCAAGCCAGAGATGCCATTCACTTGACCAGGAGTTGGTTTTTCTTTTCTTTTCTTTCTCCCCGACCCCTACACACTCTAACACTTGTATTCAGAGGAAGTGAAAACGGTTCTTGAGTCTTGACTTGTGTGAGGTCACTCTCCTTTTCTTGCTTAGAGGGCCACTTTGGTCCTACATTTGGGTACCAAACTAACAGGGAAAAAGAGGTGTGGAGTGACCATTGGAACTCCACTGGGCACAGCATCACAGACAAGTGGGATACTGGGCCTGGAGATGTTCCTCTGCATACAAGAAGGTTGCCTAAACATTGAAACAACCGTCGTCTTCATCAAGATGCTTTGCAGCAGCAGTTGAGGCTTGTTTTTCTTTCTATACCCTTAAAGCTGGTCCCATCCTCAAAAGCAGCATCTCAGGGGTGGTGGCAGATGCTGCAGTATCAGTCCTGTGTCCCCTCATGGAGATGGACGTCCTTGTTGTTTCCAAAAGCTTCAGCTCTAAGTTGCAGGATGTGTTTTGGCAAGTGCAAAATCCAATAGTCATTGAACCCTTAATAATCTTCTATGCCCTGTAGAAGTGTGTTTTTATTCATCCGTTTCTTCTGGAGGTAAGAAATAAAGCCGTTCGGTTCTAAGCATAAATTAGCATTTTTAACAATGCTGCGCAAAAAAAAAATGTAATTTAAATAGAACTGATTAGAATTTTGATAGGGCACCAAGGAACTTCTAAACAAATGCTGATCAGGTAATGAGTGGAACAAGTCATTTATTTTAGTGGTGGTGCTATGTGTTCCGTGATTGGGTCACCGTTTCCCAAACATATATAGTGACTGTTCATTAATTATGTACTTCTCGCTTGGTAATTGTCCAATTTAACTGCACACTGTGAGCTTATGGGCGAAGCCGCAGATGAGCACAGGAAAAAGTAACAACCTAGATAAAAAGCATATTTTCTTTCTGTAATAACATTCACTAATTCAAGGACTCCGAGAGAGGAGAGCTATTGTTAGAGCCCGGCCTTGGTCTTGTCTTTGTGAGACGGGCTAAATTGCTCATCATTTGTTAAGCAGGGGCATTTAAGCCCCAGAGTGCAGAGCTTTGCAAACAAGGCCGTGCGCTGGCATTTAGCCTGTCTTCACAGGAGGAGCCACACCTTCCGGTCAGCGTGCAGCACGCTGCCAGTGGGGCGGTCTTGGAATGTCGTCCATTCAACGGCATGCTTTTCTTAGGCCGTGTCATCCTGGAAAATGTTCTGAACCAACCAAGGTTAATTTTCAAGATTTTCTCCTTTGCAATGTTGGAGGTTTGCTTTTACTAAGAGGGCTGAAATGTTTTCTTTTTATTTTGCATCTGGGAAATTGTTATGATTATTTTGAGACAGGGTCACTTTTAGCCCAGGCTGGCCTTGTACTTATTGTGTAGTGGAGGATGATCTGGAACTCCTGACCCTCTCGCTTCCACCTCCAGGGTGACGGGATTACAGATGTGTGGCACCACACCCTGCTTACATTAGGTGTGTTCTGTTTTACTTGCTGATTTGTGTGTGTGTGTTTATATGAATGGTGTATGGACATGAGTGTGCACAGGAGCTTAGGTCCACACGTGTGCCTCCACAGACTAGAGAAGGTTGTCAGGGGTCCCTTAAAGCAGGCTCTCTCACTGAATCTGGAGCTAGGCTTCCAGCCAGCAAGTTCCTCTGATTCTCTCGTCTGTCTCTGCATTCCCCACGACACTGGGGTGGCAGGCATGCCTGGACCCATCTTTTTACATGGGTGTTGGGGATCATACTCGTGCAGCAAGTGTTCCTAACCACAAAGTCATTTTCCCAGTCCCTATGGACCATTTTTTTTATTGATAATTAAAAAATCGGCATTGATGCCTTGATACAATATTGATATTAATAGAGCATGCCACTTTCTGGAATGCAAGTTGGAAATTAAGACTCAAGAAAAGAAATAATCATAACGTTTTCCCCAATACAGGATGAAATGTTTTTTAAAGGGAGAACTATCTCTTTATTATAGTTTTAATATTGCCCTTTTACCCTAAGCGTTTTCATGTGTAAAAGGCTTCTAGGGAAGTCTTTTTTGAATGAGTCAAAAGAGAAAAAAAGCACTATGTAGTCTAATGCTTGGCGTAGTGATTTATATAAACAGCACTTGTGTTTGTGTGTGTTACTATCACGAAGGGAACATCTTTCATCCTTTCAGCTTTTCAGTAATCACCAAGTACAAAGCAAATGCATTAGTTACTTTCATGTCCTTATGACAAAAATACCTGACCTTAACAACTTAAGGGAGAAAAGGTTGATTTCAGCTCATGGTTTTAGAGATGCTGCAGTCCCCGCTGTGGGAAGGCCTTGCAGAAGAAGTAAAGTGGGGATTTAACAAGGCAACTCCACATAGTTTATCTGGTAGTTAAAAGGAAGTTTATTTCGGGGTGACTTACAACCAGTAAAGGGGTCGGTTACAGGATCTGGGAGAAGTGAGATGCAGTCCAGTGTGGTTCTCTGGAGAACTCTGACTCCATCTGCAATCCAGCACCCAGGATCACAAGGAGCCAAGAGGGCTGGCACATATGCATCTCGGGTCTTAAGGGCTCCTGTCTCAGCCACACCCCAGGGGCAGGTCATAGGTAGGCGTGGCAGTCGCCAGCTGCCTCATTAGGGGCAGTGCTTCAAGGTCAAAGCTGGAACAGCTACCCACTATAAAGAAGTATTGTGGCAAGAGCATGGGGTGTGTGTGTTCATGTCAGCGGACCTGGAAGCAGATGGTGGGGACTAGAACTGGGGTGGGTATAATCTTCAAAGGTCTGCCCCAGTGACCCTCTTCTGAGAACCACCTCTTAAAGGCTCCACAGCTTTCAAAACAGCACCACATGCTAGAGACCAAGTGTTGGAGACATGAGCTTGCTGGGGACACTTCACATTTAAACCATAACAGCCACCATGTTAGGATGTGTCCAGTGGAGATGAATCAACACAGCTGGGATAAAGTAAACCCCAAATGCAGGTGCTGGAGTGACAAGGGTGTGTATTTAAAGAGAGATTCTCCCCATTCCACTCTGTGTGTGGGTGTGTGTGGGTGTGTACACGCATTCCTGCGGATACCCATAGAGACCAGAAGAGGGCGCTGGATCCACTGGAGCTGGAGTTACAGGCAATTTTGAGATACCTGATACAGATGTCGGGGATCTAACTCCAGTCCTCTGCAAGAGCAGTGAGTGCTCTTCACTGCCAGCAGAGCCATCCCTCCAGCTCTGGAATGTCTTTCTTCTTGGAAAACAGTAGCCACACTTTCCTAGACAATGTCTGTTGCCCACGCTTACTGGGTCAAAGGGGAGGGGAAGGTAACAGTTCATCATTGCTGAAGAATCGGTAGTCCCCTCACGCTCACAGAATCTGACCATCATCCGAATAACCGTTTCTTCTAGCAGTCCATTTTACAGATGAGTAAACTAAGACCAAGGGGGATGAAGAGAATTTCCACGCTCAAAATGGGTCCGAAGCCCTGGATCATGGCCACCTCAGCAATTTTAAATCCTTTTGGTTGTGCGGGTCCCTCCATCTCCCTTTTAAATAAAGTCACATGGAACGAGAAGCCGTAGGGGCTGCCGATGTTGTTTTCTACAGCTCTAATGAAATAAACTCTTTGGAAATATGCAAAGAGCAGATTTGCTACCTTGAAACAAACAAATGGCAAATAGAGAAAACATTGTGTTTGGGCTAATTTATTTTCTCTGGCTCTGCTAACTCTTGAGCAATTAGCTAGATTATTTCCCTAATGTGAACAATGACTGTATTCATACTCAAACAATTAATTGGACAATTGTTCCGGGGTGGGCATTTACTCTCTTTCTTCTCCCTTCGCATGTCACTTCCCTTTCCACACATGCCTGGCTGGCTCAGTGAGAGCGGGTTTCCACAGTGTAATGTGTGTGGAAGATTGTGAGCTCTCAAAAATCATCACAGAGAACTATGGCTGTGCATTCATTCTCAGCAGATCCCCCCGTATCTTTGGATTTTTATGGTTTGCTTTGCTTTACAATCACTGAGCTCCGAGTTATAATGTCTCCATTATTTTGGTGGGCATATTAGAGTTGATTGTTTCTCTCAGCAGCCGTCAGCCGCCCCCGTGAGACCTCCACGGCTTACCTTATCATAATATTGGAAAGCAATTTCTCTTGACTGCTGTGAACCAACGCCAGAAACCCAAAACGCTGCCACAGTCATTAAGTGATTTCCAATTAGTTAATTGGTTTCACAGGCTGCTTCTTTCTAAACTGCACCTTAAATGAAAAGCAGAGCCATCCATTTTTGAAGGGAGGAAAAAAAATCCTGGGGCCTCTGGGTTTTAAAATTCGAAAGCACAGCATACTTTGGAAGAAACTTCACTAAAAACTACCAGTCCTGAAGTAAGAAAATGTTCTGACTCCGAGCAGAGAAGAGTGGAGTCGCCTTCCGACTGCCGCTGCCTGGCGTTTGCTTTGCCCACTTTTATCTGGGAAGCCATGTAGACTGTCACAGGACGGGGCGGGGGTGTCTAAGAGTAGGGTGCGTTCTTCTCTGCGCCAGCCTCCTGGCTTCAGTACTGGGTGCTTCAGGGCTGTCTGGGCGCGGCGGCTGCTATATTAAACCTTGCTGGGAAGTAGGGCAGAGCCCTTGAGAATAGTTCTTTAAGAGGCCCCCCCTTCTTTTCTCCCCCCCACCCCTCTGTCACATTTGCTGGGTGTGACAGCTCCCATCTGTAATCCTAGCATGCAGGAGATGAGGATAGCCCAGGCTACATAGCGAGCCTGAGGCTAGGGTAGCCCTTATAGTGAGACTTTGTTTCAAAATACACAAAACAGAACAAACCATCACCAAGCGCACCGTGACCACCTCCAAGCTACTGTGGGGAGCTGGGCCTATGTCTCAGCGGGAGGGTGCTTGCCTAGCACAAGACTGGGTTCCCAGCACTAGGGCCAAAAGAAAAAAAAAAAGCTGCTTTTGGAAAGGGAATGTGATGGTTCTGTATGTGGACTGGCAAAAAGAGTGAGCTGGAAGAGAAGGGAAAGGTTGGTCTGGAGTAGTTCCCGTCAGCAGACGTGTTAAAGGCAAGATGGTACTCTTGAGTCTTGAGCATACTTGATTTGCACAGTAGGGTAAATAGTTACCCAATAGGAGACATAAAATAGGGTAATAACTGATTGACTTGTGATGATCTGGTTTCCCCCATAGAGAGAAACTGGCTCTAATAGTGGACAGAATGCTTGTACATGGGGTTGCAAGCATCCCCAACCCTTTAGCCGAAGACGGCCCCTATACAGCAGAGCAGCAGTTGAAAGAACGGACTTTGCTTTTCTCTTTCTACCACGTGGGTCCCAGGGATTGAACTCAGGTTCAGCCATCTAGCTGGCTGTGACTTCTGCGTGTGTCCTGTGATAGCCACATGTGTGTCCCCTCCACTCCGCCCCCCTGCATCCCCTGCCAACCTTATCCAATAAATAAATTGAAAAAAAAAATAAGAACAGACTTTGGAACCTGACTCTGCGTGTGGACATTCTCACAGCTGCCTTCCAGGTGTGTGGCTTTGGGCAAGTTGTCTGACTTCGCTGCGCTTGGCCTTCTGGGAAATGGGGTGAATAGAAGAATCCTTTTCCTAGGGCTGTAGTGAGGAGGAAGCGAGTCAGGTTCGTAAATCCCTTAAAACCACATCTGCTACGTGGCTTGTTAAATAAACTGCATGGTGTGATTTCAGAATCTTCTTTGTTCTCTGAGGGGGGAGAAATCCTCTCATGTTATGGCTGGTTACCTGCTGGAGCTCGAACTCAAAAGAGGGCCACGCTGGCAACCCAGCTAGTCAGCCAGCAGTCAGCTGGGCTCCCTGACCAGCTCTGTAAGATGCTTTCTTTTAAACTCAGCCAGTGCTGGGTATTTTCGTTGGAGAGCAATGTTGGGGGGTAGGGAGAGCAGACCGGGATGTAGTTCAGTCGGTAGAGTGCTTGCTTAGCATGAATGAAGCCCTGGGTTGGATCCCAAACACTACATAGACAAGGTGTGGTGACCTGTGGCCAGAATCCCAGCACTAGGGGAGTGATGGCGGGAATGTCAGGAGTTCAAGGCAGCATAGTGAATTCTGGGGTATCTGAGACTCTGGCTCACGGCTGTAATTCTAACACTTGAAAGACTGAGGCAGGATTGCCGTGAACTTGAGGCTACCCTGGGCTACACCATTAGCCAGGGAGGGCTTGAATGAGAGAGACTCTCAAAGAAAACAAGGTAAAAACAGCACAGGCCTGTTTGGGGGTTGGAGACGAAGCTCAGCTGGTAAAATACTTGGCGAGCAAGCATGCATGAGGCCCTGGGTTTGATCTCCAGCACTGCATAAAGTGGACACTGCAGGGCGTGCTAATCCCAGCTCTCTGAGCCAGGAGTGAGCAGCAGGAGTTCAAGATTATCCTTTGCTACATAGTGAGTTTGAGACAAGCTTGGGTTATGTGAGGCCCTGTCTCATTAAAAAAAAAAAAAAAAAAAAAAAAAAGAATGTTTATGTATAGAAGTATATTAAATTTGAATGGTACAGGAGGCAGTAATTTGGTTGTAGGGCTAGAAAGAGGCAATGATCTCTCTCTCTCTCTCTCTCTCTCTCTCTCTCTCTCTCTCTCACACACACACACACACACACACACACACACACACACACACACACACAGAGCCAGGAAGCAACAGAAAATCTTTGGCATGAGGGGAAGAACATGCTGAAAGGGAAGAGTGGGTACCTTGGTGAGGGAACCAGAGAGGAGGGAACAGTCAACAGGGCTGGGGGTGTGGTGGGATGGGGGGCGAGCGCAGCAAACCCTTGCCTTGGCCTGGGAGTTTCCTTCAAACCCTCACCCGCCCGGCCTGAGCTTTCCTTCTGTTTCAGACGCGTCAGTTCATCACGTTACCAGCCTGGACTCCTTCAGTAATGACTTTATGGATTAAAAAAATTTAAACCAAATCAGACATGTTTATAAAACATAGTCTTTGCAGAATGGAAGACAAGTTGCCAGTTGAGCACTGCTGAGCTGCTGGAGACTATGGGGGCGCTTCCACCTCCTGGAAGTTGGTCCTCAGGTGAGGTCAGAGGATAACTGCCCCCTTCATCCGGTGTGACTGTCTGACTACAGATGTTTCTTTCAGGTGACTTGCTGGTGGGCACAAGAAGGGAGTTTATTTAGAGGCATGCTTTGCTGGCCTTGACAGTAACTGTTAGAAATTTGCCTCTCCTCATGTGTTTTTTTTTTTTTTAAAATTATTTTTAGGTTTCCTTAGACAGCACATCCATTGCAGTCAGAGCCGTGGCTTGAGAAATACTAAGTATGAAATCTCATCACTATGCACCATTTTTGACATTGTGTGCTTCGAAAGTGGAATGTTTTTAGGAGTAGTGAGTCCCATGGTTCCTTCCCACCCCCAGCTTTTCCATTGCTTACCACCTTGTTATTCCAGAGGTGGGGGGAGAGAGAGAGAGAGAGAGAGAGAGAGAGAGAGAGAGAGAGAGAGAGAGAGAGAGAGAAGAGAGAGAGAGAGGAGAGAGATTTCTTTTGTTCTTGTGGTATAGAACACAACACTTTCTACTCTTTTCTAGAACAGCAAATTAGAACTCTTTCAAGTTGTTAATCAGCTCGAAGGAAAGAAGAAGTCAAAGGGAATACAACTTTGTCTTTTCTAAAAGAGCGGTCTGTTCTTTTCTTCTTCTTATAACGAGGTCTATTGATACATTCACTTGTAGGGTCTAAGAAGATGGTGAGGACTTAATAAATATTAGATCAACCAACCAGGCATCCTGTCCCTGCCCTCCAGGAACTTACGATCTACCTCAACAAGGTCAGCACCATAGCCCTTTACTTTTTAAATATTTTATTGCTTCCTATTTGTGGGAAACAAAAAAAAATCTCAATTATTCCCATCCAGGGATGCTGAATTAGATTGGCTTATTAAAGAATTGGATTTGTTTATGAGCCAATTGGAAATTTCCTTGGAGTTCTGTCTGACTAATACTAATATCCTTTAAAAAAAAAAAGAGTATGATACTAAAAATAGCACCACTGAAGGATCCATGGCTGACAGTGATGGCCCAGATGCGCGTCTGGGGATTCTCTGAGGCTGAGGAGAGGAGGCCCCAGTACATGGGACAGAATTTGGCTTTCTGTTAGTCACAGGACTTAAAACCACAATTCAATTACATAGGATTCTCTGCTTACATTCCCTCTGTTGAGTGGCTTTTCTGCTTCAGAAGGCAGCAGGATGTCCTGATAGTCCATGCGTGTCTAAAAGCCTGATTTAATGTATTGCGGTGTACATGGAATATTCTAGTCTCCAGATATTATTTATGTCGAGGTAGGGCCAGTCTTGGGGGACTAGCGATGCATTAAACCTCATATACTTAATGGATGATCTTTTCCTTCTAGAGATGCTGCACGTGGCTGTCTGGGCTCCTAGGCCTTCGGTAAGCTCTTGGCTTCTTCCTGACCTGCAGTAAACCCATGTTCCCTGCTTGCTATGCATTAGAAGTAAACAGATGTACTCGCTTGGATCGATATTGGCATTAAGCAGCCCTTGGCTTTCTGTCAGGGTCTCTGATAGGCGAGGGTTATTCTTTGGTTGCAGTGGGGTTGGGTGACAGGAAATTTAAGACTAAATGGGCTGGAAGTTTAATCCTTGGATGCACTTAAGTCTCATGATTTTTTACCTCAGTCAGTAGGAGGAGGGGGATACCCTCTGTTAGCATTATGTTCTTTCCAGCTGCTCTGCTTCTTCCTGCCCATTGCATCTAGCTAGAATGGCCTTCCTTCCATCGCTAGATGTCTGGGCTCAGCTCTGTTCTTCAGGGGCCAGCTGAGACTCACACTGATTCTCATACTGACCCTCCATAGCGTCTTCTTTTATTAATCTTGCGTTTTATTTTCTACTAAAAGAAAAGAAAATACCAAGTGACTAAGTACCAACTGAAGTTTCTAGAAAAAAAAAAGCTATACTTGTGTTAAAGATTTCACAGGGCTGGTCCAATGCCGAGGACATCTAAGATTGTGGAGATAAAAATGTCGCTGGTTTGGAGCCAATTGCCTGGTCTGTTTTTCATTCCCTTAACAGTCATCCATTGTCCACCTCTGTGTGTGACCTGACATCCTCACAACTGTCAGATAAAACCCTTTTTGGAATGTACAAACAGACCCTTAGCTCCCACCAACCCGAAGGCCAAGAATGTCATCATGTACCATTTGAGACCGATAACAGAGACGTCTCTCTTTTGCTATAACCACCTCCCTGGTATTTCCATCACTGAATTAAAAAATAAGCCTTGATTTATTACTTTCTTTGTACTATAAAAAAACATCATAAAACTATTTCTACGTTGGAACATGGCTCTTTGGACAACCTGAATCTGTGTTCTACAGCCATGGTCACTCATCCTTGGCTCCAAAATAAACTTTCATACTCCCTTTGAGGTGAGAGCAGTGGGTTTGAGTTGGTACTAGCCTCTAGGGTTTTAGGAGAATGACGTCAGCAAGTGAGAGCTTGGCGGGAAGGGCTCACCCTTCACGGCAATTTCAGTTAACTGGATCATTTGTTTGGTTATTTTGTGGTGCTGAGGATTTAAGCCAGGGCCTGTGAAGTACTTTACTACTAGTCGGTGTTCCTGTGTTTAATTTAATTTAATTTATGTTTATGGGTGTTTTGCCTGCATGCATGTCTGTGTATCATGTCTGCACCTCATGCCTGTGGAAGCCAGAAAAGGGTGTAGGATTCCCTGATACTGGAGTTTTATAAATAGTTGTGGGCAGCATGTGGGCGCTGGGAATTGAACCTGGGTCCTCTGGAAGAGCAGATGGTGCTCTTAACCACCAGACCATCTCTCCCCCACTTTTTTTTTTGAGATAGGTTCTCACTGGGTAGACCTGTATAATCTAGAACTCACTATGTGGAACAGGTTGGCCTTGAACTCACAGTGGTCTGTCTGTGTCTGCCTCCCAAATGCTAAGATTAAAAGTATGCGCCACCATATGGGGCTAACATTTTTTTTTTTTATTTCTTCTAGCTTTGGCTGTCCTGGAACTTGCTCTGTAGACCAGGCTGGCCTTGCACTCAGAGATCCGCCTCCTGAGTGCTGGGATTAAAGCAGTGCACCACCACTACACACTCGGCTTTAACTGTGATTCTTAACCTTTTGTGGATCATTGATCTTTCTGAGATTCTGATGAAAACCATGGATCTCTTCACAGGAAGAAATGTCAGTATGGGCGGCAGAACTCAACAGATTGCAGCCCAGGGTTTTCTAGCCCAGGCTCAAGAGAGGTCTCCAGTCACACCTCGGAACCAACCAGAAGCCCACCCTGCACCAGGAGGTTGGGCACTAACTACTATGATCTTGTGATGAGGAAGCATGGTCCTGCCCAGAGCTATGACACTCTAAGTTGGCATGGGGCGGTTGGCATGGGGCAGTCTGCCTTGGGCTCTGAGGAGAAAACCCTGGCCCACCCAGTACCTTGCAGCACCAGGCAGACGGCACTGCTATGGTGAGCAAATGTATGGAGCGATATGGGAGAGAGAGACAGAACAGTTCACGTCCTGTGGACAGAGGCGTAACTGAAGGGGCGAAAGAGACCGAGGAGTGGGCTGAGGTGGGTAGCTTCATTGCCACTCAGGGTCATGTGATATCTGGGCCCAGGCTTCTGCTGCGGCCCTTGTCTGGGTTCCGGCTCTGAAGCAGCAGCAGTCCCTGTTGATGTCCATGGCTCCTGATACCACCGAAGGCAGAGAGGATAGGGCTGTGCGGCGTTGGCCCCGCCCCTCACTGACTGTGGCACTGGGGAGAACTGGTCCTGCCCATCACTGGCTAAAGCACTCAGGAGAGAGGGTCCTACATCACACCTGGGCAGCACAATAGAGCTGACCCTGTCTGCCGGGGCATGGGAGAACTGGCCCCGAGGGAACGAGAACGGGAGAGCGGGCCAGGCTCCTCTTGTATGCCCTGTGGTGGCATGGGTGAGGGAAAGATTCCCTCCTTCCCTCGCTATCTGCAAAAGGTGGGGGACCTGACCCAGCCCCTCACTAGCTGCAATACTCAGGAGAACAAGCCTTACACCTTGCCTGGGCAGCACAATAGAGCCAACCCGGTTGGCGGAGGTGCGGGTGAGCCAGCCCTGAAGTTGTGACCATGGGAGAGCTGTCCCATGACATCTGTTTTGTGGTGACATGGGTGGGGGACCCATCAATGCCTGAGGCAGGTGGGAGAGCTGGCCCTGAGGTTATGAGAGTGGGAGAGCTGTCCCTGCCCCTCACCAGCTGCTGCACTGGGGAGGGAGGCCCCTATGCCTTGTGTGGGCAACACAGTAGAGCTGGCCCTGAAGGTGTAAGTGTGGGAGAGCCGCCCCCGAGGATGTGAAAGCAGGAGAACTGGCCACACCCCTTGCTCATGGCTGCAAGGGATGAGCTAGCCAGGCAATGCTGGGGAGCCTACTCTGGTGATGAAGACAGGGGAGAGCTGGTGGACTGACCAACCCTGCAACTACCCAGGCTTATGTGTTGGCCCACCCCATCTGTGATCTGCTGGAGCATGGTGTGTGTGTGTGTGTGTGTGTGTGTGTGTGTGTGTGTGTGTGTGTGTGTGTGTGTGTGTGTCAGTCCTGTGGTCCCAGGGCTGTAGGATCTCTGCCACACAGAGCAGCAATGGGATGTCCAGGAAGATTCCCAATGAAGGCCCAATGTCGATGGTGCAGCAGAGACCAGGGGCCTGGAACCAGACCAATGATTCTTTTTGATGAACGCCTGCATGTAAAATGTATGGATAAAGGGATTGACTGCGTGACTCACTCTGTCACACTGCAGCTTCCATGACGAGATTTCCCCTTTATCTCCTCTCTTTTTTATTCCCATCTTTTTCTCTTAAATTTTTTTTTTTTTTTGTTTTATGTTGGGGTGAGACAGGAGATGGGTGGGATTAGGAGGCATGATGTGAAAGACAGAAAGAGTAAATTTTAAATTATTCATTTTTAAAAATTTACGTACATTGGTGTCTTGCCTGCAGGAGTGTCTGTGTGAGGGCATCAGACCCCCCTGGAACAGAAGTTACAGACAGCTGTGAGCTGCCATGTGGGTGCTGGGAATTGAACCTGGGTCCTCTGGAAGAGCAGCCAGTGCTCTTAACTGCTAAGCCATCTCTCCAGCTCCGGAATAAATTAAAAAAAAAATGTCAATATGGGCAAACATTTGTAGTCAACTTCAGGAATGCCTGAGCTCCCTAGAGTCCCAACAGGGGCCCAGGAGGGCCTGTCCCCTCTTCTAATGAGCAGTCGACGGAATGTACCTGGAAGGCCTTGTTGCTTAGGAGGGACTGAACACGTACCACGTCATCTGCTGGCTTTCTAAATTGCAATCAGAACAGACTCTGTGCCCCCAGGAAATCTAGCTGTAATTTCCCCTTGTATTTAGGTTTGAGAAGCTGTCATGTCCAAGTGACAGAAATACCTCTGAGCAGAGAGCCTCGTCCTTGACTGACATATCTTCCAGCTGGCCCGCCATACCTTGTTTGAACAAATGTGGCCAACAAACCACCCTTCCCTTAGGTTAGACTCTTCCCTGCAGCCCTGAGCGTGTTACTACCCAGCCAGGTGGAGTGTTCTGCTGACAGTCCTGTCTCTACTCTCTCTGTGGGATTTACAGCAATTATCCTCGGGCCCATCTCTGTGTCTGTATTTTGGCAGGCCACCCTGCCTTCTGTGTGATAACCACTTTACAATCCGGGTAGCGAGGCTCTTCCTAAGCCTTACGTCATTCTTCGTCAGAATGCTGTCGTTATACGGGGTGACGAGTGCCCTTGCCTCCCTGCCCACGCTCGGGTGCACTGTGTGTACCCACAACTGTGTGTGTCCCTGTGTACCATGCTGAAGTCTGCAAAGGGTGATGTGGGGGGCTGGCTGACATCCAGTTTATCGGAGCTGCATTAGCAGTTAACCTGGAGGATGCTGGTATCTCGGGTTGTATTTTTATAGCCGTGTTACCAGGATTGGTTTGTGTGCTGTGGAAAGCAGGTAAATGAGCTGGATAATCGCCATATTTCTATTCCGCTCCGTGCTGTGTATCTCGTGCCTCTGGAAGCAAAAGTTGTTGTTTTTTTTTTTTTTTTTCTACAACAAAGTCACTTCTCAAGAACAATTATGCCCCCTGGGGGTGAGTATCTCTGCCAGTGTGTGCCGAGGATGACTAAACAAATTGGCTCCCAAATCACCTTTTCCTCACTTAACTCTCCGTTGATGTTTTTCACCACAGGTCACTGAAGACAGCAACAGAAACCTCCACAATACAGATCAACAAACAAACAAACGCCAACCCCATTTCACCCCCATCCAACACAACCAGCCACCCGAAATACCTTCACAGTGACAGGAGCTGAGTGGTCCAGGCATTATTCAGTTATCCTACCTCAGCATTTTAACTGTCTGCCTCAGTGAGTTTATGTATCACGTGTTAATATGTGTAAAGATCAACCAGAGGTCATGCTAAGAGGCCTATCTTTACTCATGGGGTCTGGGCAACACCACGAGTCCACATTTTGGAGAAACCCCCAGCCAGGTGGTTGCTGCTGGTTTGTGATCCGAGGTATCTGTGCACATCCACAAGGCCATCCATGCATGATGCTGGCCACCCAGTGCCTCTCACAGGCCCTCTCTTTGTCCCACTGTTTGTTTTAACCCAGTACTGTTTTCTTTCAGCCAATGGTAAATGGAAAGGTACTGGTCTTGAGAGAAGAGTAAATAGGTTTTAATAAAATCAAGGCAGATTCCACATAAATAGAAACCATCATCCACCAAGAATCCCCATTGCCTGCAAGTCCTCATTGTCTCCTCAGTAGTTATTTAAAGTTCTAAGTAGAAAATCGTTCATCACTTGGAATTTAGAACAGATCAGAAAAGCGCAGTGAATGCAAATTCTCGAGTCTTAGTCCTCAAGGAGCAAACTTGTGGAGCAGGCGCTGAGGACCTGAGCACCCTGGTTCCACCCATGCATTCTCTCCTCACCTTCCTTCAGTGCCCTTGTTGCTGTCTCTTAGATGACAAACCACCCCAACTCTTTCCTGGAGTGAACTGGGGATAGGGGAACAAAAGACTCCTGTAAACATGTATTCTTTCCATCCCCAGGGCTGCTGCTCTGAGGAACTGCTAGTGACTTTGCCTCTCTAATACTAAAGCAAGCCATTATTAGCCTTTCTGAGTTCCTCCCTCACAAGGCAGTTCCCAGGGCCGGACCTCAGGGTCTCACGTCCTCTGGTGTTTTGTGGTTCTGAGAACAGGGAGAAGTGGAGCACTCAACTGTCTACCCGTCTGCTGCTTTTTCCTGCGAACTCAAGGGCCTTGGTTAGTCCTTTTTGTTTCATGGCAAGCAGAAATGGCACCATCTTTGTGTGTGCATGCATGTGTGTGTGTGTGTGTGTGTGTGTGTGTGTGTGAAAGAGAGAGAGGGAGAGACAGACAGACAGGCAGACAGACAGAGTGTTCATAGGCTGGTAAATGAGGAATGTTTCCCGTTACTTCCTGTTGTAACAAAACACTGTTTTATCTTTATTCTTAAAATAAAAAATAGTCTTTTTTTTTTTTTTTTTTTTTTTTTTTTTTAAATCCTGCATTGGAGAAATGGCTTCGTTGGTAAAGTGCTTGGCGTGCAAGCTGAGGGCCTGAGTTCCACCTGCAGAATCCTAAAAATTAGGGCAAGGTTGTATGTTCATGAAATCCTAGTGCTGGGTAGGTCGAGGCAGAGAGAGAGAGAGAGAGAGGGTGGGGGTGGGGGAGGAAGAGAAGGATGATGTTTGAGGTTGACGTCTGGCTTCCAGTTGCACCCATGTGCACGTGTGTTCATGTACACAGCGTCCTACAAAGAATTCCCGTGTGTGAAGGTGAGACATGGAGAAGGGGAAGCCCACCCTGTCCATTTTCTTCGTCTCCTCTTCTCCGAGTATGACATGGAAACCCTAATGTCAGTTCCCCAAGGTCCAAGTTTCAAAATCGTTACATGTTTCTGTGTAAACGATCGCATTAGGAAATTGGATTTAGGAAGTAGATTGTTTAAGACTGTGTAAATCTGAGTAGGACCAGGGATAGGAGAAATGAGTATAGAGAAGCCATTTCCTCATGGAACAGTGAAGGAAATAGGTATGGCCTCAAGCCGTGCTCACTGCTGAGCAGATCTGGCTGGCTTTCACCTCACTGCTTTTCCTGTGTGGGGACTGGTTTGGGGGATTAGGTGGTTGTAAGGAAGAATGGGTGGGTGGGTAAGAAGGGAGGGAGGGAGGGAGAGAGAAGGAGAGAGAGAGGGAGAGAGAGGGAGAGAGGGAGAGCGAGCCAGTGAGCGAGTGCACCGGTCTTTATTCTTGAGGTCTGGTGGGCAGGAAATGAAGCAGAGCCACGGGGAGTGGGTGATGGATGACCGGAGGGGCCTCCTCTGTCCTTGCGCTCTATCTGTTGGATTGGCTTTGGAAGTCCCCATCTGCAAACCACAGGGGCTGGGTTGAGATTCTAAATCAAGCATGTCTCTGTCCATTGCCTTTGGTGTCCGGGAAGTGCTTAAGCAGTGAGTGAAAAGAGCATCCCTAGTTTTTATATGGATTGGTAGAGCATAGGCCCTGCTGTGGCTGTTAGGCAAATGGCTTTACACTTCCTTATATATATGTGTGTATATGTATGTATATTATCACTCTGTCTGTACACACACACACACACACACACACACACACACACACACACACACACACACGCTCCCCCAGTCCCCCTTTCCCTTTTCTTACTGAAGACTAAAAACGGGGTGTTCCTTTCGGGAACACTGTTGTGAAGGCTGCTGTTTAGTTGAGTTGCTTCTGACACTCTGAAATTAATAACAGTCAGTGTCGTTAGTTTCTCCCTGTGCTGTGTGGGCTGTAGAACATGATGGATCACGTTGCCACTCCAAAATGGGAGCCTTCTGAGGCAGGTGGGTGAGTGGGCTGGCCAAAGGCTTTGGGGAGTTAATGTGCTTCTGTTGTTAGCTACAGAACCACCCCTGGGGAGGTGGATGGTGTTTTGGGGGAGTCTGAGTGTGAGGGACTGGGCTGCAATCCAGATGGAGGGGGATGGGGATGCCCCTCACACGCAACTGAACCCGAGGCCTGTTGAGGGGTCTTCCTTTAGGGTAGAACAGGGTCTGGTTAGTGTGTGGCTGGAGGACCATCCAGGATGGAAAAGGGACCAGCAATGGTAGTGTACTTGGAAGAGATCAAGGGTCAAGCTAATTTAGTGGCCAAAGAGCAATTTCTGCTCTTCTCTGTGTCCTCTTCATTAACTTCAGCTCTTCCACGGCTGTTGTAGGGAAGGGTGTGCAATTGTTCCACATGGCTGCCGAGGAGGAAATGGAGCCCGTTTTGACTCCATGGAGAGAACTGCTGAGCTAGACTAGGCAGCTTCTTGTGTGAGTGCATTTCACCTCAGTCGGCCACTTCCAGGGGAATGAGGAGACCAGGACGCATGTGGCCCAGATGACCCTTAGGGAATGTCAGCCAGAGGTTCTGTGGTACTTCTTCTCCTCACTCCCCGAATGACAAGTCATGGGCAGCTTCCGGCCCTGATCAAACTAAATGTTCTACCTGGGACAGACTCTAATTTCCTGTGGAAACGGAGTCATGAAAGGATTGTTTTGAATTATTTTTTTTCTTTCCCCTTTCAGAAATTAAAGGACCGAAAAGAGTCCTCGTTTCTGTGTAGCCACAGTTTAGAAGAAAGAATACAGAATGGAGAATCGGATTCTATCTCAAACATTAACTTTTTATGTGGTTCTGAGCAAACACCAGATCTTTACGGACAAAGCTGTGGCTGCTGACCGGCCCCTGTATGTGGCAAGCATTAGCTGAGGGGATAGGTGTGAGTGACAGGGTCTGGGTGAGCTCAGGCAACAGTGCAAACTATTCTCTTTCATCTCTGGGACAATGGGAAGTAGAAGGCTGGGGTTAGGAAAGACTTACAGACAAGGCTGCCTCAAAACCACAGAAAACCTTTGTATTAGCGGCTGCTGTGACAAAGGACCGCAGGCTTGGTGGCCTAAAGCAGTAGAAATTCACCCTTTCAGTCCTAGAGGGGAGAATCCCCGCAGCAAGCGGCCCGTGGGCTGTGCTCCCTTCTGAAGAACCGTGGGCAGGCTTCTCTTTGCCTTTCTCAGCTTCTGGGGCCTGCAGGTGGTTCTCGGGTGTGGCCCTGTGACTCCCATCTCTGCCTCTGTTTTGACATGACCCTCTCCATGGTATGTGTGTCTTTCTTCTTTTTCAAGGACAAGATTGGTCCATAAACATGAGACCCTTTTGCATTGATTTCCAGGTCTAGTTAGACATAAAATGCCTGCTTGTGGGTTTCAGCTGGGAAAGGAGGTGAAGGAGGTGTGGCTCTATATCATAGCCTAGGCGTTCTGGGACAGAATTGGAAATGACAATCTTTTAAACACTGGTCACTCTGCCCAGTGGTCCATCCCGCAGGGATAATCTGTGATTCTCCACAGACAGACTACCACATAGCCTCGAACTCAATTGTAAAGGTAGCTAAGCTCTCCCGGTCGAGAGTCTAACCCATCTCCTTTCCTGGGCTTAATGGATGTCTGTCCGAGGCGCCAAGCTAGAGGCGTGGGAAGGGAAGAGGGCTTCTGGAAGGATTGTTTGTGTAAAGGATCCAGGAAATCCCAGGAGAAGATCCCACTCCGGTGGAAAAAAGGAGGTAGATGACAAGCCCGACCTTTCAACTTCCGAGTTCTTGTCCTGGGTAGTATGGCACCCCAAACCCTGCCTATGGTCTCTTCCCAGGTCTCAGGCAGAAGGTGAATCAGGAATGAAAACTGAAGTACTCGGGTCATCACATTCAGTGAGATGTTATGATAGACTCCATGCAGCATTTCTCAGGCTAACTGTGTGTGTGTGTGTGTGTGTGTGTGTGTGTGTGTGTGTGTGTGTGTGGTGTGTGTGTGTGTGGTGTGTGGTGTGTGTGTGTGTGTGTGTGTGGTGTGTATGTGGTGTATGTAGTGTGTGTGTGTGTTATGTGTTGTGTGTGTGTGTGTGTGTGTGTGGTGTGTGTGTGGTGTGTGGTGTGTGGAGTGTGTGTGTGTGGTGTGTGTGTGTGGTGTGTGGTGTGTGGGGTGTGTGTGTGTGTGGTGTGTGTGTGTGGTGTGTGGTGTGTGTGTGTGTGTGTGTGTGGTGTGTGTGTGTGTGGTGTGTGGTGTGTGTGTGTGTATGTGTGTGTGTGTGTGTGGTGTGTGGTGTGTGTGTGTGTATAGGTGTATGCACCTGTTTGTGCAAATGCAGAGGAGGGTGTTAGTGTCTTTCTGTAACTCCCTAGTCCTTGTCTTGAGGCTGGATCTCTCACTGTACCTGAAGCTTGTTTCAGCTAGGCAGGCTGGCCACTGAACTCCTGGAACTCTGCCTGTCTGTGTCTCCTCCTTTCCCAAGTGCTTGGGTTGCAGGCATATGCGGCCATGCCTGGCTTTTATGTGGATGCTGGGGTTTCACACTCAGCATGCATACTTGCACAGCAAACACTCTTACTCACTGAGACGTAGTGTTCCCAGCTCCATCTACGCAGTTTTTATACCTCTAGTTCCCAGCTCAGTCTATGCAGTTTCTATATCTATAGTTCTCAGCTCCGTCTATGCAGTTTTTATACCTCTCAGACAAAGAAAGATAGAAAATATGGAGAAGCTCAGCTATGGGCCTCCAGTGGTGCTCCTGGCGATGCCCAGGGCCCAGGCAGATACCTTTCTGCCCACTGGGATGTGGCATCACTGTGACAGATACAGTTCTAGTTAGTGGAAATGACAACCATGCTCAGTGATGTGGTGTCACAAGGGTGACATGGTGACGTGGGCAGCTTCCAGCAGAAACAACCCAACAGATTTCACTGTGGGGAGTTTAAGCATTCACTTCATAGACTTCCTGGGCACCTAGCATATTTCAAGGTAACTGTAACACAATGGTAAGCTGGTATGATGTGGTCAAAGTACACCATGGTCTGCACTTTGGAGAGCTCTTCAGGGACTGGGACCTTGTTTGAACAGAAGCAAAGAGGTAAAAGCAAAGCAGAATTCCCCCCTCATTCTACAGTCCAGTTAGAGTTGGAGTCTGGGGTTCTATATACCATAGTTTGTGAGGCTTGAAGTATAGCCCAGAGGCCTCAAAGAATGATTTCATACTTGAATACTTTCTTATTTTTATTTTAGTTTGGAAAATTTAATTGAAAATTTGAATATACTTGTCATGTATAAATGTTGTTTTGAAATATATATGTAATGTACAATCTATACCACATTTTGAAATCTATCCAGTGATGAATATCTGGGTAGATACCATTTCTTGGCTGCTGTGAACAGGACTGTAGTAAACATGGGAGTGCATATATCTCTTTGATATATGGAGTTCAGTTTCTCTAGGTCTGCCTGCCAAGGAGCTTGCTGAATCATATATACTCTCTGTCCCTCTCTCTCTCCACATGTGGAATGGCTAAATTGAGTCTCTTCATATATGTATTATATGGCTTTTTTTGTGTGTAAAACTCTTAAAATTCACCATTTTAACAATTTTTGAGAAGGTATACACAAATCACAAAAGTCTCCCCCAAAGCAGCCAAAGTAGTCCTGGACAAAAGGAATAGGGCTGGAGGCATTATAATGTTGAAATTAAAAAAAATACTATAAAGTTGTGACTGAAACAGCAAGGTTCTGACAACAAAGATCCTGATACATGGGCCAATGGGATAAACCACAGAACCCAGGAATAAGTCTACACATCTCTCTCCAACTGATCTCCGCCAGCGTCAGCAGGAATATGTCCTGGGGAAGGACAGTCGAGTCAGTAAGTAATTCTGAGGTAATTGGACACCCATATATGAAGAGGAAAGAAAGTATATCAGACACTCATCTCGTACTACATCAGAAAATGATAAAGACGAAACTGTGAGACCCCTACACTATCTAATGACTAGAAAACTCTTCTGAACATTGGTTTGGGAAAAGGCTTTTGGGACTACGACCCCCCCCAAATTGTAGACAACCCAAGAAAACCAACAAATAGGATTCCATCAAACTGAAAGTCTGTGTTACAAAGGAAACAGTTTACAGAGGGAAGTGGGAGCCTACAGAACAGGAGACATTCCCGGGCCATTCATTTGACCACAGATTGATTTCCAGAACCTTTAAGGAACCCGATCAACAGCATAACAACAAGAGCAATGGAACCAAATAATCTGATTAGGAAATGGGAAAATGACCCAAATTGACATTTCCCAAAAAATAGACAAATGAACAATTTCATGGAAAGATGTTTAACTTCACTAATCATTGGAGAAGAGCAAATAAAAAAACTCAATGAGCTATCTCATGCTAGTCAGAATGGTTATGAACAAAAAGACAAAAACCATCAATCTGGGCTGGGGTCCAGAGTCCAGGGAGCTCCTATATACTGTGAATGTAAATGAGTTAGCAGTTAAGAGAGAACTGTGGTTCCTGAAAACACTAGAGGCAGAATGTCTAGGTGATTTAGCAAGTTTCCTCCTATAGATCCTTAGGAACTGAAGTCAGTATGTCAAAGAGATACCTACACTCCCAAGTTTATTGCAGTACTGTTCATAGTAGCCAGGAAATGGAACGGATCTAGATGTCCATCACTGGGTGAATGGATAAAGCATTTGTGGTATAATACCCAACAGTATATTTTTTTTAGCCACAAAAGAGTGAAATTCTGTTATGTGTGGTAACATGAGTGGAACTTGAGGATATTAGGTTAAGTGAGGTAAGCCAGGCTGATGAAGACACTATATGCTCTCATACATGGGAGCTAAAAAGCTGATCTCAAAGAAACAGGGAGTACAATAGTTGTTGGATCCTGAGATGGAGAACGGGGTGGTTAGTGGGCACAGAGATACAGCCGGGTGTGAGGAACGACTTTCTACATTCTGGATCAGTAGGACACTATTGGTGGCAGCAACTGATTGACTATTTCAAAATAGCCAGTAGAGAGGATTTTGCATATTCTAACACAAATGGTAAGTAGCTGAGGTAATAGATCTGCCATTCACCTTGATCTGATTGTTACACAGTATTTTCACGTACTGAAAGTGACACTGCACTGCAGAAATTCGTACAATTACTACACGTCAATTAAAACTGTACTTAAAAAGACTGCGACGGGGCTGGAGAAATGGCTCAGAGTGTGTACTGCTTTTGTAGAGGACTCAGCTCACCACCACCTGTAATTCCAACTCCAGGGGATCTGGTGCCCCTTTCTGCAGGCACCTGTACTCAAATGCACAAACACTCCCTCACGTATACACATAGTTAAAAATAAAACCTTAAAAAATGCAATCCATTCTGACTAACTGCAGCTTACTAGGCACTACAACAGACCCTCTAAATTTATTCTACTGACGTAACTGAAAATGCGTACTCTTGACCATCTCTTCAAACGCATTCAGCTCGCCACTAGCACATCCACATGCGATTTGTCTTCCTGTACCTCGCATAACATCCTCTGGGTTCATCCATACTATCTCAGTTAACAGATTTTCTTTTTTCATTTTGAGGCTGAATAATATTTCATTGTGTGAATACGCCATGTTTTTTTTTTTTTTATTTCATCCATTGACAAATACGTCATCTAATCTTATAAACTGGCTGTTGTGAACAATGCTGCCTGAACGCAGCTACCTCTGTGACCCACTCGATTCCCTCTGGCTGTAAAACCGATAGTGGGGGCTCTTGCATCACCCCGTGGTTTCGTTTTTAATTCCTTCTCAATGCGTTTTGACGTGCCAGCCTTTAGGCTGCTTAGCCACTGCTCTTCACTCGGGGTGAAAGCCAGGTATGGATCCGAAGCTGAGGGAAGGTGGGATGAGCTGGGACGGAGGGACCAATTGCTGGAGACGCCGGTCTGCAGGCAGTCTTTGCAGTTTCACTTGCCCTGGGTAGCGTTTGCACCCTGTGCATCCTCTCTTCCCACTTCTCTTAGGCACAAGCTGGGCTGACCATAGCATCACTGCCTGCAGCCCAGTGCTGGCCAAACTCCAGTAATATACGTGCCAATGCTTTGAATCATGCTAAAACATGGATGTGGATGGGTCCATGTATCGTGGAGGGGCCTGAGATACTGTGTACTTTACCCCCTCCCCCGACTTCCCAGAGTGGGAAGCCCGGAGGACGTGTGCACAAAGCCTTGGACTCATTTCCTGTTGGACGACGATGACTTGAGCAGGTCCCCCATTGGCCAGGCTGCACAGGGGAATGTTTCCTTATTTTACGGCCCAGGCCCATTATTTACAAATGCTATGTATTTTGTTGTTCTTTCTCAAAGATGAGGTCTGCCTACACTCTGTAAAGTTCATGTCTGGGCTTCCTGCAGCAGCACAAACTTTTCTCCTGGTAGTGCTAACACGGTTGGTGGTGAAACCCCAGGAAGAAACCTGTTGGAGGAAAGAGATTCATCTTGTTGGAGGATCTGGGCTGCTTACAAGGCAGATAACGTTCTGCAGCTTGCTGAATTGATGGAGAGAAGCACCGGGACTCAGACTCACCTATTTTTCATTCTTTGAATGAAGTCTATCTTCTGAATTACATGAGCCGTGTGAAGCAGGGGAAGAGAGCAATGGTTCTGGAAACAAAAACAGAGTTCTTATCTTTTAATACGGGAGAGAATGCCTCAGGATATTATTATTTGTGATTTATGGGGTGCATAGCGATATGACCAGCGTCTCGCCAGAGCCGACAGAGGACTCTGACCCCTCTGCCTTTGATGAACTCTTGTAGTTTCCCAGGGGCAATTTTCCACTGCAGGAGAGCCACTGCATCACAAAATTCTGACTTAAAAAATCATACTGAATGAGCTGCTAGTAAACTCGGCTTCTATCCTGATCACAGATTTACTCTATGACCATCCACAGTTCCTAAACCTCCTCACCACCAGCGGGTTAGGATAATCTTAGTGACTCTCAAGGTTTACTTATCCATGAAATATCTTTGAGTTAGTCTTAATTTTGAGCAGGGCTGGGGGACATGACTTGACTGGGCATGGTAGCATATGCCTTTAATCCCAGCACTTGGGAAACAGAGACAGGTGGATCTTTGAGTCTAAGGCCAACCTGGTCTGCAGAGAGAGGTCCAGGACAGCCAGGGCTACACAGAAAAAACCCATCTTGAAAAACAAAAACAAAAACAAAACCCACACAAAATAGTGCTTGCCACACCATGAGGTTCGCATCCTCTGCATCCACGTCAGAACGACCGGTTGCAGCAGTGAGGTGAGCACCCACCGTCCTGAGGAGGTGGCGACAGGTGCATTCCTGGGCTCGTTGGCCAGTCAGTCTAGCTGAATTGGTGAATCCACGAATGTCCTGGTGAGAGACCCTGTCTCAGTAAACACAGTGGAGAAAGATTGAACAACAGAAACTGATGCTAATCTCTAGCTTCCACATATTCATAGACACACATGCACCTCCAACACACACACACACACACACACACACACACACACACACACACACGCCCACGCCCACGCGCAACCCCCATGAATACAGATACATACACCATACACAAAACATTGTTCAGGACTCACTCAACTCTTTGAATATATGTCAGGTTTTTTTTTTTTAACAAGATCAAACTATGCAAATAAATGGAACCAGCTCAACAAACAAAGTAGAGGACTGCTTCCTTTCGAGACTGAAAGAAGAGGTGATCTCCGTGCTCTGCTGCCTTCCTGTTCTCTGATTTCCCAGAACTTCATCTAGGGATAATGTCAGACTTACAAATTGCAAGAACAGGCCAATGATTCTGGCATAATTTCCACCCTAAATTTAATCCCATTTGCTTCCTCTTTCTCTTTGTGTGTGCGTCTATATTTAAATGTTGTTTTCTGACCTGATTAAGAAACATACATATCCCTTTATGCATAAATACTCTAAGTATTCTAAGCATTAAGTTATTTTCTAACATAACCACAGTGTAATATCAAATTTAGCAAATTAAATGAATGATACCATTAGATCTAAAGACACATCAAAAATTGTCAATTATCTTAATGTCCTGTAACCACAATAAAATATAATTTTCTTTGGTTTAAGATCCAGGCAAGGCTCAGGCATTATATATAGATGTCCTGTTTCCTTTTCTTTTCTTTTTCTTTTTCTTTTTTTTTTTTTTTTTTGCTTCCTTAACCCCAATCATCAACCCAGTCGTTCTCTGTTTCACAGAGAGGGTAAATTCTTGACCTTAAGAGATTTCACGGAGGCTGAACAGACAAATGTTATTTTAACAAGCAACTGTAAAAGTCAGCGAGGGAGGCCCAAGGTTGAATTCTGAGAATACTAAAGTTATAAAAATAAGGCAGTTATTATGAAAGTTATAAAAACAATACAGTTATTATAAAAAACACAGAAATGACTCAAGCAAAAATAAAAGTCCTCTGCTAGTCCTTGTTTTCACCTGGATAAAGAATTAAAGTTTTTGCTGTTTCGCTTCAGGTATTTTTCTATGCTCATAAAAAATATGAATTTACAGTGTGTGCTTTTTAAAAAGAAAATGAGGCCATACTATAAATTTTATCCCGTACTTTTCTTTTTAAAAATATGCTAGTATGTTATACAGCCTTGTGAGAATGGACTTTTGCCATCCATGTTGAGGAATCCCAGTCTGAGTCCGGCTCTTCTGCCTTGCCCTTGGTGGTAACTCTGATTTATTGAGAGCACTTGGGAAGAACCTTGTTTATAGCTAGGTGTTCAAGCACCGAGGAGAGTTTGGGATGCAAAGCCTTTCTGGGATTTTGACTCTTTCTGCCTTCTCTTTAATGGTACACAGTTTATGTCCATTCTTGGAAAACCTCCTGTGGCTGACGAACTTGAGAAACCTTGATGACACTTGGGTCGTATATCCTGACACCAACCCATTTCCCAGGTTGAAAACAGAAGAATGAAAAAAAAAATGCTCAGATAACACTTTCACTCACTAAAGTCTGTCTCTTGACAGTACTGGACACACACACACACACACACACACACACACACACACACACACACAAACGCACTCACGCACACACGCATGCACGCTCACACACAGACTTTGTAAAGTTTCTATGATCACGTCCCCCCACCCTGGATGTTGATTTCTAGCTATTTGGATAGTCTTTGATCTGTATCCCAGATTAGCAGCGCAGCTGTTCTCCAGGCTTAGCCGTACTTGCTGGATCTGGGGGACTTTACCGGGGTCTTGCAGCTGTTGGCTGAGCCCCTTTAAAGAAGCCGGTCTTAAGGATTGCTGTGGGCTGCTTTTCCTTTGGTCCCTGTCTTCATTCTTCTGGACCTTTCTGACCTTCAACTTTATTTGTTCTTTGCTCACCCTGACCTTATGGTGCTTTTAAACCCAGAGGCCACGAGGCTGTGAAGAATCCAAGTTATGTGTGCATTTGATGGCCATATTAGTGGCTTTCCCATTTTGCTTCTCCTCCACAGCCTTTGGCCTTGAAAGCTCTTTGGAGCAGGGTCTGTTTTCCTCTAACTGCCTTCTTGCACTTGTTGGGCAAAATCGGAGCAGTGATTGAGTCCTCAGCACCCTTATGGCACTGCAGAGTAATAACATTTATCACACTTCTTGTTTAAGCCCTTTAGAGAATGACATTTCACAGTGTAATTTTGCGCCGCTGATTTGTCCCTCGTGAGTTTTAACTTTCAGGGTAGAAATCCCTCGTACGGCTTCACCTTTTTCCTATTTTGTGTATCTATGAGAAGTCGTACAAGTCAGGCATAACAAATGGAATCAGGTCATGCTCCCAAGTGCCCTTCACCTCGAGATTCCTGATTGTTTTTTCCTTATGAGTCGTGAGCAGGCCCAAATTACCTCACCTCTAGCTGCCCTTTCCACTTTATGAAACAAGGCACTAAGAGCAACGCTGCTCTAAAAATCCCCGGATGACCTGCAGTTTGCTCCTTTTGATTATCCCTTAAACAATGTCCCAGTAATTGAAATCTCAAGTAGCAGAGTTTTGTGATCTTGTCACTTAGCATTTAGTTATGTTTGGTTTGTTTATATGTTTATTTATTTATATTTAAACCCCAGAGAGGTTGGAGTCTGCCTCTGGGACCTGAGGGACCCAAGCCAAGAATATCGGTCATTCACTCAACATCAAGAAGTTAAGCAGGGGTCCTTGTGACCACACTTATTTGAGAGTCAGAAGGAGGAAAAGATGGAGAGGAACTCCAGGATCCTCAGGCCATTTCAGCGGGAGCAGCAGGGGGAGGTGAGACACAGGCATTGAGATTTATACTGCATGATCCATTTTATTTATTTATGGGGACATGGTATCTGTTTTTTTCCCCCGTATGGTAATTTATCAGTGAGTTCATCCTGATTTAGTAGTGCACGGAGGACACCTGCTGCTAATTCCCCTTTATTTCATATATTTCTTCTACCTTAGCTCATAAAGCGTCAACACTGCCACTTCCTTTATCATCCATCTGTATTTCCTTGCGAGTCCCGCTCTCCTTGATCTATAGTGCAAGCCCTCCTTTCCCACCCTTTGTCCTTTCTTCGCAGATTGCATTCCTCAGTATTGACGTTTCACTCACTTGATTTATCCCAACAGCTTCCCTGATGCCAACCAGCTCATAATTCCCTCTCTGGTAGCATCACTTCAAGGCCTTCCTGCTTATTTCCCTTGGCTCCTCGGATTTGTGGATTGACGCCTAAGAGATTTACTGGTGATTTGTCCTCTCTTCTCATTCTCTGTTTGCTTAGATCCAAACCACAGGTGCTAAGTGGCGAGGCCCCCAAGGGTATTTGGAATTCTGTGAGTTTTAAGATTTTTTTTTTCTTGCTGGGAAGTGCTGGAAGGTTCCATCCTGGCAGAAGGGCCATCCTGGATTTGCTTCAAGGTGAAGGCTTGTCCTTCTGCATTCTGTTAAACCTGGTTAGTTTGGTGCTCCTTACCCGAATCCCATGGAGCTCCTGGAAGGGGAGAGCTGGATAATGGGCTTCAAGGGGAATTATCTTTGAAAAGGAGGGACATATCTGTATGAAATGCATATGAAATTTTGCTTCTTTCTCATTTCAGAACTATATTTGTGTGGTCTGACCACAGATAGATGTGGTGTGGAGGGACCCAGGAGAAAGGAGAGATTTTTTTTTCTCTTCCCGAATTCTCATGATAATGACATTAAACTATTGACTGGTACATTGTCACAGACTTCCAGCTGCTCTGACTTCATGAGCTTTCTTAAACAGCTCTTATGGTTCTTCACTAAGACATCCTAGGCCTTACATAGGATGTAGTAGAGATGGTCCATAGGTAAACTTGCTTTAGGATCCTACCCATCACTTAAAATTACACAGAGGGCACTCATCATTCTCCATTCTGTAGCTGTGCTCCATAAGACAAGTGGGGCTGGAGTCTCTCAGCTCTGTGTTAGCTGTGGGCTATGATATTGATCCTAGCTTATCTCCTCATAATGGATAAAAGATTTTCTGACTGTGAGTGGTATGGTTTGGATTTGAAGTGTCTCTCAAAGGGCTTATGTGTTGAAAACTTGGTCCTCATCTAGTGATTCCATTGTTGTGTGGGGATTGGCTTACAAAGGCTGTGACTACTCAGTGGACTAATTCATTGATGAATTCATAGCTGAATGGATTGTTAGGAGGTGGGGCCTAGTTGGAAGAGGATCCCTTCTGTCCATCTTCATTTCCTGGCCACTGTCAGGTGAGCAGCTGTGTTCTACCATCCATTCTCGGCCACGATGCTCTGCTTTACCACTGGCCTACAGTGACCACAGGGCTAAGTGACTATGGATTGAAATCTCTAGTTATGGTTGGTTTTAATGTCTACTTGCCGCAAATTAAAATCACCTGAGTCGCAGGCCTCCACAGAAAGACTGTCTTGGTTGCCTAGCTGACGTGGAAAGACCTGCCCTGATTGTGGGCGGCACCTTCTTCTCACAGCCCAGACAGAAGAGTGTGGCCGAAGGAATGCTCTTCCTTGCCTTTTGCTTGCTTGGCCTTCCCTCCTCCGCCTGGTTGGTTTACTCTGTTACTGCTGCTACTGCTGAGAATTCCTTCGCTGATATCAGGACCGGTGCCTCCAGGCTTCTGTTGTGAACTAAGGACCAGCAGCTCTGCAGGAACTCTCCAGGCTTTTCAGCTCCAGATTGGGATTGAGAAACTACTAGGATGTGGGTCTCCCCATTGTGAGGCAGCACTGTGGGACTCCTCTGACCGATGAGTACTTATTCAGTCCACTAGTGGGTTCTCAGTCTCTCAGGTGTGAGGAAGCTGCTGGATGTTTTCATGTGAATTGACATAATGCATTCTTTCATTCATCCCACTGGGTCTGTTCTTCTAGAGAGCCCTGACTAACACAGCCCTGAAAAAACATGAGCTTAAACACACCTTCCTTGTAGTTGGTTTGGTCAAGTATTAGTCACAGTGACAACAGCGGACAGGCACACTGAGTGAGGAACACTGGTCAACAAGCCATTTCCTGGCTCCATATTGTTGAGGAAATACCGATGGAGGAGGAGACACTGCATTACCTGTCCCTCACTTGCGTCCGCCCATCTGTGGAATAAAAGAGACCAGTTGACCTCTACATCCTGAAAGCAAATTTAAACAGGCTCCCGTTGTAGCTGGAGGAATTTGGGAAGCTGTAAGGAAGAGTTTCCCGGCTCCGAGAAAGTCACGTAGCTCTCACTGTGTATCATCACATTCTCAACGGCACTTTAAAAGTGGTCTTTCCTTGCAGGGAAGACCACAATAGGTAATTTCAGCTTATGTTTTCTGATAGCAATACACGGATTTCTGCCCTCAAAGTGTTCCTGGGAGCCCATGAAATGAGGGCAGCCAGGCTTATTGGTAGGATGCCTGAGTACAGAAAAGCAAAACAGTGACCCCAGACGGCAAGATGAAAAGAAGCCAGACGGCAGAATCAATCTTTAGCATAAGAGACAATAGAAAGTCAAATTATTTTCCTTAAACTCTACTTTTGGAAAAGAACAAAAATTATAAGAAAGAGAGATAGTGTCTCTCCTAGAATGTACAAAAGGGAAAATAGTATTGCCAATAACATTCCAGTAATCAGCAGTTGAAATCAGAAGTATGACTCTTGTGTCCGGAGCAGAACACACTATGCGCATGCGTCTATCACAACTACCCAGAGAGTCCCAAGAAGCTGCGTTTGTCACAGCACTCCAACACTTAGAATCAGTTTTACAAGTTCAACCAGTCCTCACCAGTAGACTTTCTGGAGTTGTGTAAAGAATTTAATTATCCTCCTGTAGGAGGATATACTCTCTGTATTTAGAAATGTGCTTCAGGTGTTGACTGAAATGCGTGGACTGAGAGTTTAGCAAGAATTGATGTCAGGATCCGAAACAGAGCAGACTCCTCCTAAGTGTTGGGCTGTGACTTCTCCTTCAACTGGCTTCTTGAAGATTTCCCTTTTAAAGTCAGTGAGAGGTACTGATTTACCATTTATAAGGGGCATAATTTATCTGCATTGATTAGAATGATCAAGTGAGCAATGACAGCTCCTTCTATTCCAGGTAAATGCCTCCTTTGTGCTGTGCAGACACGAGTCTCTGACATGTCACAGGAAAAGCTGAAGAAGTCACTCTTCGGGGTGTGTTTTCCTCCAGGAGGCGGTGTGAGATAGATTAATGGCAAATCACAATAAATTATTTATCAGATAATAAGTGTGATAATTGTCCTTATTTATCACCGGTATAACTTGCCTTGTTTCCCTGTCATGTGTTCCATCAAAGCCTCCCCACAGATTTGCTGGTTAAAATAGACAGCCAAAAGGTCATCCCAACAATTTTTACTCATAATGACACACTGATTATCTCCTAATTGAGAAATGTAAACCAGAGGCTCTGGAAGTAATGTGAGTGACCCTTGGATTGCTAACGTAGTGCACAGAGTCACTCTGAACCTCATTCAGCCTGTTACCCAGCACAACTTGCAGTCATTTTGATGTGCTTCTAAAGTAATTGGAAATAACTTTTTTTTTTTTTTTTTTTTTTTTTTTTTTTTTTTTTGTGGAGGAGGGGAAAAACAAAACCCAAACCAAGAACAACCCGCATGCCCAAATTTGCTGCAAAAGGAAAAAGTAGGGCTGTAACGTACCTTTCACTCTCTGCTGTCCTTCCGGCAGCTAATCCATTGAAGCTTAATTGTAATTATCCACCAGGTCCGGGCCTGCAGAGGAATACTGATTACTGCTACGTGCGTTTCCATGGGCAAGGCTGTGTATTGAGCCCGTTGCAAAGTTTCAAGTAGATTTACTTCTATTGGCAGCTGTAATGGATCATTGGTCATGGGTTATTTCTGGATTTGGTGTAATGAGAGAAAATAATCCCAGCTTCCTTGTACAGAATTCTTTAAAGATCGTCAACACAGATGAAAATATTGCAAAAGTAGATAAATTTATGCACCTATGCTTTGGGGTCAGATCTATGGTCTCAACAGACTTGAATTATTTTCTTATGGTTTACATCTCCATCCAGAAGTCCATACTCAGCTGCACAGATGCGTGTCTCCCAAATGTCCTTACTGGGAATGGTGCTTCAGTTTGGATATTCCCATAAAGGCCTATGTATCAAAGGCTTGGTCCTCAGGGTGATGCTACGGGGAGATGGTGGCACCTTTGAAAGGTGTAACCCAGAGGGAGGATGTTAGGTCATTGGGTAGTGTGCCTTTGTGGGGACCATAGGACTGTAATTTCAGTCGTCCTCTCTTTCCTCTCCGACTGACCATGAAGTGAGCGATTTTACTCAGTCACATGCTACCACATGGTGTAATTTCTGCCTTCCTATAGGTTCTAAGCAACCAAGCCAATCAATCATGGACTGGAGCCTCCAAAATGGTAGCCCCACTATAAATTAATTGTCTCAGGTATTTTTTTTAAGTGATGGAAAACCAACCAACACAATTGTTTTCCAGGCGAAAAGAACTCCACATATTACTCTTTCCTCTCCCGCCTCTTCTCCTGCCCACCTCCCTGAATTCATAGCTCAGACCTAACTCTCCCCTATTGTTCAGCTACTCACATATGTCTACTTATTTCACAGTCTCTTTGGATCATGCTGCTCTCATGAGACCCTGTGGACAAATTCCTCTAACATGGCTTAAAACAATAAGCACCTACTACCTTACTTTGTTTTCGTGAGTCAGGAATTTTGGAGCTTTTATGGGTGGCCCTGGCTCAGGGTCTGGAGTTGCAGTCACGATGTTGGCTGAGCGGTAGTCATCTGAAGACTTGACTTAACGATTCCAGGAAGGCTCACTGGAGCATCTGTAGGTACCGCATTCATTACCGCACGCATCCCTCCACCGGCTGCTGAGTGGTCTCCCAAAACGGCAGCTGCCTTTCCCCAGAGCAAGCCATCGAACACAGCAAGGTAGAAGCTGTAATGTGGTTCGTGACCTAGCCTTGGCAGTCACGCTCTATCAGGCCCACAAGTTAGTTCTGTTTATTATGGGAAGAAAGTACTCCAGGGCAGGAAAACCAGGCAACAGAGATCACTGGGGACCTTCTAGGAAGCTGGCTACCACAGATGTGTAGACTCATTTATTTGACATTAGTTTGCTTTCCTGGTCCTTCTAACCATGCGTAGCAGGTGAGGTGGGCTGGTGCTCAGCTGGTGGAAACAGCAGGGCCCATCCAGCCCTGTGTTACAAGGGTCACATTGAGGAAGCAACTCTTCAAACCACCCTGGAAGTTATTCATCCTCTTGGCAATCAGCGTTGTGATTTCCAGGGTTAGAAAAGTCCTGTGAAAGGCTTTCTAGAACTGCTCTGTAGTTAAACTTAGAGGATGACAACTTTCTTGGCCCACTGAATGGGTTTCACAATCCCCTGCATTGGAGTGCCTTCTGTATCCTATTATTATCTATTGTTGTTAGATATTTTTACACATTTCCCAACACATGTTGGCTGCTCTCACTCCCACCCCCAGGCTCTTGCATCTTCTTACCACCCTTCTCCATCCTTCTCTCCCCACAAGGCTCTAGCTCATGTGCTTATCTGTGGGTTTTGTTTTGTCATTGTGGTGGTTTAAATGGGAATGGCCCCCATAAGCTCGTGTGTTTGAATGCTTGGTCCCTATTCATTTGAACTGCTTTAGGATGGACTGGGAGGTGTGTTACTGGCTTTGAGATTTCAAAAGTCCATGCCATGCCCAGCCTCTTGCTCTTGGCTTCCAATTTGTGGATTAGATATAAGCTCTCCGCTACTGCTCCAGCACCATGCCTGCCTGCCTCTTGGCATGTTCCCCATCATGATGGCCAGGGACTCACCCTCTGAAACTGTAAGCAAGTCCTCAATTAAATGCTTTCTTTTAGTAGGCTGCCTTGGTATGGTGTCCCTTCACAGCAGTAGAAAAATAACTAAGGCTGTGACCTACTGGGTTTATTCAGTGCTATCTGTGTGAATCTGGGAACTGTTTGTTGGAGCCCGGTGTGATCAACAATGGATACACAACTAAAGACGATGACTTCTCCTCCCCTAGAATCTGTCAATATCTAATAGTTCAGCAGTAAAGCAAAGGACATTGTGAGCCATTACCCCTGCCTCCCATGACTAATGGTTGATAGGGCTGGCCTCGCGTGGGCCCACAGCTGTGAGCTGATGACTCTATCACTTCGGAGGATGACATTTGCGGCCCTTCACCCCATACTTCAGCTCTTACAAGCTTCCCACACCCTCTTTTGCAGGGTTCCCTGGGCCTCAGAGGGGGTGGTGTGAATGTCTCGTCTTTGGCTGAACCCACAGCTGTCCCTTCTTCTCAGCATCGTGGACAGCCCCGAGTCTCTCCATTCACCATCGTTCTTTTTCAAACAGCGGCTACTCCGAGTGAGGCTGAGGGCAGCTTTTGTCTATGTGTACAAGCATAGCTGTTTGGAAGGCAACCCGATGGTGTGTCAGTTTAGTTAAATCTCTATACTCAATCCCTGCTTGAGACCCTTTTAACAATGCTTCTCAAACTCATTTGCTCACAAATGTGGTTTTGTTTTTGTTTCTGTCCAACTAATAATACCTTTTTTTAGCAAATGCCCTGGAAAATATGCATTTTGAAACACTGGTTTAAATTGTTAAATGTTCTCATCCTATATTATTCTCAAAAGGGTTTAACAGGGTTGTAATACTGAAAATAGCACGTTTTGCCCACCTTGGATCATACATGTTTTGACCTGGAAGGGCAATCCTATAATTACAACACCTAACCCAGTACCTGACTGCTTGTTTCCCGGGGACCCTCCATCACCCACTACCTTCCCTGTGCCCTCAGAATACTCACTTCTGTGTTTCTCTACCCTTATCTGAAATCTTTATGGGAACTGGCCTCAAAGACCTTCAAAGTGCACTAACCTCCTTCCATGAGAAGGAGGAAAATTTCTCCACCCGCATATGAACTTGGAGAAGCCTCGCTCTGCTGAGAGTAAGCATCTCTTAGCTGGTGTATTTTATGGCTGAAGTGTTTGTCTTGGTATGTTAGCCTCTGGGGCATAACCATTTCTTCTTATGAGCCTGGTGTAGCACTCGGCACACTGTTAGCACTCAACCTGAAATAAATCATCATAATCATAGTTATAAACATAAATCAAGGGAGCACAATTCCACTTATTTATGGCCTTACAGGAGATGCACAATGGAAAAGCACAGTTATTTTCCATTATATTATCCTATATCATTTCCAAGCAAAATGTCACGCTGTCCACTAGCCTGTAACCAGGTAATGAAGCATTTGGTGTAACCCCCGCAAATCCGTGGGGCCGGAGGCAAGAGGTGTGAGGCTAGGAGCTCACATTTCCTAAGTTTGTATAATTAAAACCTGAATTTCTAGGGCTTATTAAGATACTATTTAACATATAATTATCTTGACATTTTAAAAAGGAAAAGTGTTTAGGAAAAATTATGTGGTAATGTTTAATCACAAAAATCTCCTGGCTCTACTCACTTCTTCAAAGGTCTTCTCTCTCTGATTTCCAAGGTGAGTCTGTAGCTTAATAACCTAATGTTTCATCTCATAGTGGATTAGTTAGTGGGCTGATCCTCCGAGTACAGAAAATGCTTTTATGCCTGAAGTACTTTTCCTTCTCTGAAGTCAGACATCCTTAAGGTTGGGCTTGTCTCTCCCTATAACTGAATAACAAGATATAATGGTCACTTTTGCTATTATTATTTTTTGACTTGCTGACTTTGGAAAACACACTTATATTCACAAACATGTATATATGAAAATAACCAAATATACACACGACCAAGCCCTCATAAAAACCTCTCTCTCTTTCTATGGTGCTGGGAATTGAACCTAGGCCCTTGTGCATGATAAACAAGGCCTCTACCACTGAACTATGCTCCCAGTGCACTTGAATACTTGAGAAGGCATGCTTTTAGACAATTCTGCAGAACACACACTCTGTTTAAAACATTTAAGTACTTTTTTTTAAATTTTAAAAATGGACTTGTAAAATTACATGTATGCACTTGTCTTGCAGAACATGACGTTTTGAAGCATGTATGCTTTGTGGAGTGATTGTCTGTCCCCTCATATAGCTATCAAGTTTGTGGTGAGGACATTTACCATCTACTCTCATTCTTTAAGAATATAATACTGACATTAGCTATAGTCATCATCTTTACATTAAACATGAGAGCTCTGTATTTTTTTTTTCTTTTTTAATTTTTGAGACAGGGTTTGAGCTCTGTATTTTTCAAAAAATTAAAATATTTCATGTTTCAAGAAGAGTGCAAAGCCCCTTCATCTCCATCCAAATATCTTTTAGGTTTTGAGACAGAGTCTCACTAAGTGTCCTTGACTAGCCTCGAACTGGTGATCCTTTGCGTCAGCCTCCGAAGTACTGGAATTACAGGTGTGAGTCATCATAGCTGGTTTTCTATCTAAATCTTGCTTTCTCTGATACATTTTTCAGTGATATTCATACTCTAAGTTTGGTTTATATTATTCCACACGATTGATTTCTTTGTGCTAGCACACACACACACACACACACACACACACACACATATACACGTTAATTTTTATAAAATGTATGCTATTGTTTTATAACATGAAAAGCCTTATATTGTATATTATGCTGTAAATTTAAACCAAAATCTTACAATGCACAATGAGCATTTTTCCTTTTATTTACTATATAATATCTCACCTCTTGAATAGCCAGTGTTGTATTTAATAACTCCCATCTTATATAATACTGCAGCAAATGCTGTGCATGCTGCAGTTTTTTTTAGACAAGTAGATGTTTAGAGTCGTAGACACTGGTCAGATAGAGCAGTGATTGAGCAGGTGGTGAGGAATGACTGTTGCCATCCTCACAGCCTCCACCGATGACTCTAAAACCTCCATGCATGGCATTTTCAAATGTCAACTTCTTGTCTGGTGAAAAACATAACTAGTGATTTAATTTGTATTTCTATGATTATTACTATGGGTGAGCTTATTTTCAGGTTTTTTTTGGCTATTTGTATTTCTTCTTCAATGAATCATACCATTGTTTTATTTTTATTTATTTATTTATAATAAATCTTTCCTTTTTTAAAAAAAGATTATATTTATTCATTATGTATACAGTGTTCTGTCTGCATGTATGACTGCAGGCCAGATCTCATTATAGATGGTTGTGAGCCACCGTGTGGTTGCTGGGAGTTGAACTCAGGACCTCTGGAAGAGCAGCCAGTGCTCTTAACCTCTGAGCCATCTCTCCAGTCCTATTTTTTTATTTTTTGAGATGAAGTCTTACTATGTAATTCTACCCTGCAACTCATTAGGTATCCCAGGCTGGCCTTGAACGTGTACCTTCCTGATTGCTGGAATGAGCCACCATGCCCAGCCCTTAGTTAAGTTTCTTGTTGGATTGTCTTTTTCACATTAGTTTAAAAGACTTTTTAATACTTTCTTGATGCAAACATTTTATTGTTTTGCAGTCTGCTTTTTTCTTTTTCTTTTTTCTTGACTACGTTTCACCACATAGCCTGGCCTGGCCCTCACTCAGTAGACCAGAGTGGCTGTGCTTGAACTCAGAATTCTGTTTACCTCCACGACTGACTGCTGGGGTTCAAGGCGCGTGACACCTGCTCAGTTTCCCAGTTTGCTTTGTAACTTCAGATTTCTCTAGCTGTCTTTTGCGGAAAAGATGTTTAACAGTTTTCAGGAAGTCAAGTGATGTTTCCTTTTTTAGTTTTAGAAAGCTGGAGTCCTCTCTTTCTTCTGTCCTCTGGTTGCCGCGAGCTGGTGCAGATGCCGGATGTCAGTTTGATCAGCTCTACGCAGAGCTGAAACCCGGTAGTCAATGAGGGGTCCTGGATGGAGTTGATCAGTGGAGACACATAGAGGACCTTTATATGAGCACTCCATTTTAACAAAGAAGCTGCAATGACTTGACGTCTGAATGTATTATATTTAGCAGTCTCGTTCCCTTTCTTTGTTTTTCAACTCCATCTAGTTAGACATTTGACAGTCTTGATTGAATGGTATTCTTATCTGTCCTAACACTCTAACAGCAGTTGTTAGGTGAAACACAGGACAGCGAGATCACTGAGATATGCCCAGTGCTAGGGAAGAAAACAAGGGCCTCAGAACTGGGTCAACACTGCATTTGTTGTCCGGGACTTTCCTCTCAGATACCTGGCCATGCCTCCTTTTTACACTGTTATCTCCCGTTTCTAAAACGAATCTTGGGTAATACTTGCTTTAGTAGGATGTATTTAGTAAGATATCAAACTAGGAGGCAATCAGAGATCTGGCAAGGTCTTAAGTAATGACTCCCCGCTGTGGAGATAACGTAGGAATTCTAGTGAGACTGGGAGACCCCTGAGGTGCACTGTCCCCAAGGGACACCCCTAGATTTGTCACACAGGACAACGGAAAGCTCCCAGTTGGGCAATGACAAACTCTTGCTTTGATAACATTCTTATGATCTTGGGTCTTTTTGGATTTATAGGGTGGCATTGGAAATGTCTCTTTTGAAGAGGACTTAAACATAATTACACAACTGATATCATATAGGATATTTTTAATAGGAACTTTCATATAAATTATGTGTTTTTTTTCCCTTCAGCATTTTTTGTCTACTTCCTTGAAGATGAAACTGCCATGATATGGAGCCTTTAGATTAACAAGGCAATAGTCTGGAATAGCATGTCACAAACATAAGCTGAATCCCCCTTCCCTGATCTTATTCTTACAACAAACCTGGTAGATAGTAGTAGTAGTAGTGGTAGTAGTAGCAGTATTTTTAGTACTATAATTATAGCTTTCTCAGGATATTAATTACATACCCTACACGTCACCTGTTAAAAAATGTCTGACTCAGTGGTATTTGGGTCAGGCTAGACTGTTGTAGCTAAGTATCGTAGACTCGGGACCAGAAGTTGTAGATATTTATTTCTCACTGTTCTGGGGGGTGGAAAGGCCAAGGTCATGGTGCTGATAGATATCTCTCTCTCTTTCTTTCTTTCTTTCTTTCTTTCTTTCTTTCTTTCTTTCTTTCTTTCTTTCTTTCTTTCCTTCCTTCCTTCCTTCCTTCCTTCCTTCCTTCCTTCCTTCTTTCTCTCTCTCTTTCTTTCTTTCTTTCTTTCTTTCTTTCTTTCTTTCTTTCTTTCCTTTTCCCCCCATTTTTGTCTTTTGCATCTCTGGGTGTAGATGCCAGAGTCACTAGAATATCCTCTAAATGCTCTACCATCAAGCTTTTTAGATCCCCAGTGCTTTTCACTTTTTTATTTTGAGACAGGGTGTCACTAAGTTGTCCCTTGAACTTGAATCCTCCTGCCTCAGCTTTCCAAGTAGCTGGGATTACAGGCCTGTACCACCAGGCCCAGCTGAGACTCAGTTCTTAGTGAGGGCACATTTCAGGCTTGCAGATGGCAGCCTTCTTGCAGTATCCCCACAACAGGGTGGGAGTCCACATTGCTTCCTTTACTTAAAAGGACAGTCATCTTCTCATGGGAACCTTGATCTACTGTCTCTTGACAGCCTTACCATTGAGTAGCATCCCACTGAGGCTAGGACTTTAATATTCAGACTTTGAGGCACAAACATTTGGTACTTAAGAAATGGAGTCTGGTTCACTCATGGCCACACAAAACCACCACTACAACCAATACTTTGACATTTTCCTCATCATCTTATCTCCCATATTCGTTAGCTTTTACCCACCCTGGGTAATCCTAAATATGCCTTCCAGCTCTATAGACTTGCTTTAATGGATCTTTAATAAAATGTAACCAGTTGATATCTGGCCTTCTGTGACAGGCGTCTTTTGCTAAGGATTAGGTTTTTGCCATATTATAGCATGCATTAGTACTTTATTTTTTACTAATGCTGGATCATAAGCCATTTCATCGTGCTCTCTCTCTCTCTCTCTCTCTCTCTCTCTCTCTCTCACACACACACACACACACACACACATACACACACACGTATACCACATGTTTGCAATGCTCATAAGGCCAGAAGAGGGCATCAGATCCCCTGGAACTGGAGTTACAGTCCTGAGTAGTCAGGTGGGTGCTGTGAACTGAACCTCATTCCTCGGGAAAAGTAAGTGTTTTAACCTCCAATCAACTTCTATATAGGCCCTGATGTCCTTTCCTTTAACCTTTCTGGGCAGACACTAGATTCATAGGCACCTTGAGTACAGTGAGATTTACATGTGTCTTAAAGCCCCCCACGGAAGTTCTGCAAGCCTTCAGAATCCTCCTCACTGTCATTGTGCTACACAGTTAACTTCTGATGCTTCGGTAGCTGCTGACAGCGAACAAATTTCCGGCTGACATGCTAGTTATGATTTGAAAGCATGGAGGAGTAAAATGTCTTGAAATCTGTCCTGGTTCCAAATCTGCCAGGATTAAGCATCCTGTTTTCCTCTTCAATATGTTAAATGTGGAGATTGTTTTCAGTGCAACGCAAACACGATGATAATGGTGACTAGGGAAGCTTGTAATCCGTAACTCATTTCAAGATTACCCTGCTTCTGATACTAAGCGTAGCCATAATGGAACTCTTGAAGTTGAATTTGGACCATGCAACAAAAATCTCTCATATGTGGAGGAGAACACCAGTCAACTTAAATGACTTACCTTAGGGCTTCCGGATGATCTCTCTGTGCCATATACAACATTAACGGCCGCATGAATGGGCCAAGCATCCTATGTTCAGCAATTCATTACTTGGAACTACTGGTTTCACCTGTCTGGTGTAAGAGGTCTTTGTCTGTTTTGTACTGTTGGAACAGAATATACGAGGCAGGATAATTTATGGACAGATGTTGATTTCTAATGGTTCTGGAGGCTGGGAAGGGAAGTTCAAGATCAAGGCACACGGTGGTAGATTTAGTGTCTTGTAAAGGCAAACGCTCCACTCTGATAGCTCCTTGGATGCTGCTTGCTCCTGAGAAGAGGAACACTTGCTAGTAATGAAGGAGAGTGGAGGAGCAGAGAGGTATATATATGTATATATATATATATACATACACACACACACAGAGAGAGAGAGAGAGAGAGAAGGGGGCGGGGGATAAAGGGAGGAACTGAGTTTGTTCCTGGATAACAATATTTATTCCACACATAAAGGCAGAGACCACAGGGCTTCATCAACTCTTAAAGCCCCACCTGATCGCCCCTTTAACAAGACAACTAAAGTTCAGCATGAATTTTGGAGGGGTGGATGACAAACCACAGCACAGATAGCCAATGAAGCTGGATTCAGTGTGGCATTTGGGAGGGACCTCACATATCAGTTAACTTTCAAGTGTCATATTTGATAGTTGAGGGGAGAGAGTCCCAAGAAGTTACAGTCTTATCTAAAACCATCAAGTGAATTAGTCTCTTTAGGCTTCATCTGACCCATTGTTTTCAAGACTCAGCAGTACCTTTAGAAGGACACATTCTTCTTCAGTTTGCTCAGATTTTATCTACTTCCCAAGATTGTTATAATGATTATGGGAAGTTGGTCGACTTTGGGTCTGGCCATGGTATGCTTCCTCATGCCTTCCCGGTGGCTGGCATAATCAGGCACAAAATGAATACGCTGTAAGTACTTGTGGAGTGAATGAAGCCTGTATTCCCTTATACTACACTCTATTTTCTTTCGTTATTTTCTGCCTCATGGTCCGGCTGGAGAACCTATGCTTTTATCAATGAGACAATTCCTTTCTCAGTAACCTGAATGCATAAGAGAGGGAAGGAAAGGGATGGATTGGCTGAAGCCTGAGTCAGGAAGCCAGGAGCCCTATCTTTTGGTCTCGCTTTGGGGGTTGAGGGAAGGTCCATCTCAGACTAGCACTCAGGCTCCAAGCATGATGTTCCAGACTCTCTCTCTCTCTCCCTCTCTTTCTCCCTCATCTCTCTCTCTCTCTCTCTCTCTCTCTCTCTCTCTCTCTCTCTCTCTCGATAGAATTTCTCTGTGTAACAGCCCTGGGTGTCCTGGAACTTGCTTTGTAGACCAGGCTGGCCTCAAACTCACAGAGATCTTCCTGCCTCTGCTTCCTGAGTGCTGGACACTCCAGACTTTAAGGATATGGAGAACTGATGCGCTAAACAGGAATGGGCATTGCAGATTCATCAGTGTGTATCCTGCCGGAACGGCAGTCCTTCAACAGCTAACAGGAGGCTCTACATGAAGCTGTGTGTTCATTTGGTCCTCCCAACAGTCATGTAGTAAGTACCTGATGTATACCAGGTTATGTTTTAAGTAAAAATAAAAACAACAACAAAAAAGGAGGACCACAGCATTTTCTTTCAAGGAGGTTACATTTGATGGGAAAACAGATAACAAAACCATCTTATAATGGTAGGTACTCAGAGAAAAAGCACAAGAGAAGTACAGCATGGGAGGGACTGCAAATGTGGTGTGTGTGTGTGTGTGTGTGTGTGTGTGTGTGTGAGTGTGTGTGTACAAGTGTGCATGTATGAGTGTGTATATGTATATATGAGCATGTGTGTGCAAGTATATATATATATGTGTGTATAAGCATATGTATATGAGCATGTATATACAAGTATGTGTGTATGAGTGTGTATGTATGTGTGTGTATGTGCATATGTATATGAGCATGTATGTGCAAGTGTGTGTGTATGAGCATGTGTGTGCAAGTGTATGAGTATGAGTGTGTGTGTATAAGCATATGTGTATGAGTATGTATATACAAGTGTGTGTGTATGAGTGTGTATGTATGTGTGTGCATGTGCGTATGAGCATGTATGTGCAAATGTGTGTGTATGAGTGAGTGTGTGTGTGTGTGTGTGTGTGTGTGTGAGCATGTGTGTGTTGTCATTTTGATTGGGGTAGTAATGGAAGGTTTCATGAGGGAATGGCATTTCTTTTTTTTTTTTTTTTTTTTTTTTTTTTTTGGTTTTTCGAGACAGGGTTTCTCTGTGTAGCTTTGCGCCTTTCCTGGAACTCACTTGGTAGCCCGGGCTGGCCTCGAACTCACAGAGATCCGCCTGGCTCTGCCTCCCGAGTGCTGGGATCACCACCGCCCGGCGGGAATGGCATTTCTATACAGTCCTGAAGGAAGTAAGGGAATGAGCTACAGGCTGTATTAAGATTGGTTTCTTTCTCCCATCTTCCTACATGAGATTGCTTATGATACAAGGGAGCCATGGTATGATCCTGATGAAAGAAATGATTTGGCTAGAGTTCCTTAGTTCAGCTCCCATAAATAGGTGATTTACAGAAAACCACTTTCATTATGAATGATCTAAGAGACCAGCTTAGCTATCACCATTGAATGCAGCTTTGCTTGGCCCGTTATGTTGAATCACATACATGCTGATTTGAGATGGAAATGGACTGCCCTCCATCCCTCTCTCTATTCCCGTGCAGGAGAAAAGAGTTAAAAAACTTTTCCTAAGAGGACCTTAAAAATAGGTTATAGTCGCAGCCAGGTTGCTTAGGAAAGGCCTGGCCTGAAGGCAGAGAAACCTCACAAGTCTCATTACAGCCCAGAGTCTCCACAATAGGCTGAGCCTCTCCATACCATCTCAAATTCTCTTATTAACCGAGGAGAAAGTCCTTTAGCACTGCTCCCCTTCTGGTTCATCACGAATCGAGTGCAGAGAAAATCCCGGGCATCGTCTACCTGAGAAGTGCTGGAGAACCTTTGTCCATCGCTTAGACCTCGAGCAGCATCGTTAGAGCAATACCAGAGGAGACAGGCCCTGAGAGGCGGCGCGTGAGTCTGATGGCCACATCGCTACGGACCCCATTTCCTGAACTGCCTCTCTCGTTTCTTTCAAGGGAGGTTGTTATCTGTCTCTCTAAACAGCTCGCTCTGTAGCCATGTCACTTGTGGGACGGATGAGTTACGAGGTTCTGAACCAGGCTGCTGACGGTGGAAACGGGATTGAGACCGAGGGCCCTTAAGAGCTGTTTGCACATCGGGTCTTCTTTGGAGCCCAGTCTGCGCCCCACGGAGTGTCGAGTTTATGTTTTTATTTAATGAGTTCCTGACACTGAAAAATGGCTGCTATATAGCTTTCTAGTGGAAGGCTGGGGAGAGTGAGTCAGAACAGCACAGAGAGGAGCTGGAAGTGCAGGAGATGGACCCTGTCCTATCGTTACCAAGTTCATACCCTTCGATTGTTTTCACCCGTTTAAATGCCACCTCCTGTGGCTCCTCTGAAGACCTGCACTTGTTTCATACGAAGTAAATGCTTGATCACTGTTGTGGGGTTGTTAGTAAGTGGCCTTGGTGGGGGCCAGGGTGGAGGAGACAGATAGGGGAGAACATTTTTGATAATTCCGTGTTTGTACCAACACAGGGTGATAGGGTCTTTTCATCTCTCGATATATTTCAGATGAACTTTCACACAAAGGAGCCAGTGTATCTCTTGAGTCTCATTCTGATTATGATAATTACATTTCATAGTGTATATTAAATGCGTGCAGAGCACAGCATAGGGCACCTTGGGAGCCGTCTCTTAGGGCTTAGGGATGTTAAAAGCATTTAGCTTTCAGGACCTGGGGTCTTAGCTCAGTTGGTAAAGTCTTGCCTTATAAGCATGAGGATCAGACTTTGACCCCCGTTAGGAAATTGAGCTGTGTTGGCACACACCTGTAATCTCAGTGCTGGGAGGCAAAGGAGGAGGATGCCCAGGGCACGTTGGCCAGCCAGCCAAGCCTACTTCATGGGTTCTAGGCCAGTGAGAGACTGTCTCAGAGGACAAGGTGGATGGCACATGAATAATGGCAGCAGAGGTTAGCCTCTAACCACTACACACACACATCTGCACATACACACACATCTGCACACACACACACATCTGCACACACACACACATCTGCACACACACACACATCTGCACACACACACATCTGCACACACACATCTGCACACACACATCTGCACACACACATCTGCACACACACACATCTGCACACACACACACACACACACACACACACACACACCAGCTAGCTGTAGACACTGGAGGCCAGGGTCTGAATCTTGTGTTGGCATTTGCAAGTTCTCTGGCTGTGGATAAATCACTTAACTTCTGAGTCTCCAGTTGATTCATGAGTAGAAATGGAGGTAATGATTCTTCTCACAGTGGACCGTTGTGACAGAAAGTCTTTGGCACAGGATAGAAGCTCACCAAATGTCGGTTCCTCCCACCCTTTCTCCCTCCTCAGTGCGTTAGCACACCAACCGAAGCTGAAGTGCAGGCATCGTCTTAGTTTATCCGAGAAGCTGGCCCGCTCTGATGCGGGATCAAGCCATCCTTCATGCTGTTTTTCTGCTTTGCCCAGGATCTGACGACTCACCCACTGCTCTGAAGGCACCTATGATACTTCTGAGTCTGTCTTGTGATATCCTCGAGGACATCCTCCATTTGGCCTTAGAAGCAGCATGATGCTGTAGCAAGTCTCATTTGCTAACTGTCAACTTGCTTTGGATTATGGATTTTCTCTGAGAGCAGTAATTCAACATTTTATGCTAAGTTCCTTTCTGTTTGGAAAAAGCTTAAAGCAATTGACTGATTTTTCCAGAAGCTAGCAAGTAGCAGGAAAGAAAACCTTCCTCACGCCTTATAGGGAAACTATACTTGTTTTCCCACAGAAACAATAAAAATACCATTTTTTAAGAAAATGACATTGGAGTGACCATCTCTGAGGATAAGCCAACAAATGATGGAGGCTTGTAATAAAGCACAGGGAACAGGGCCATCTGCCGCAGGGCAGCCTGGAATTCTTCATTCTGACGCTGAGGTTGGGGTGGGGTTGCTGGCTGCTTTGATGCCTGTTTATGGTTCTACGCCAGCCAGCTTCCTTACAGAAGCAAAGAAAGAAGTTTCTTTGTGTTCTCTTAAACTAGTCTTGTTCTCCTGTGGAGACAGTGGGTTTCATCATTGCCAAGTTTGGCATTATTGATTTCCCTGAGAAAGCACCTAGGCCATTGGCATAAAGTTTGCGGTGTATTAAGGTAAGGGTCTGTTTGCTAACATCTGAGCATACACTCCATTTATATTTCTTTATCAGGACAAATGTTAACACAATGACTTTAACTATCTGGTTCAGGAGTGTTGGTGGTCTGGAATCTCCACTACACTTGCCTTTATATTTCTTAGTGAGATTTCCCCATTAGGTTAGTTGCAACCAGACTGTTGTATTTCTTAGCTTGTGCTCCTGGGGGCAGTGAGGGATTGTCCTGTGAACTTTCTCCGCCTAGATTTGAACAAACCAAATGAATACATCAAGCTAAGGATTCTACCAAAGTCCAGCTTGTGGAACCAGGGAGCTCACTGGAGTTATTTGGAGGAGTAAGGGCCGAAGAGTTACTTCCTAAAAGGCAGCTGCAGGGCCAGGGAGATGGCTTGGTATGTAAAAAGGCTTGTGGCCAAGCCATGTCTGATCCCTGGGACTCACATGGTAGGAGAGAACAGCCTCTTGTAGGTTGTTGTGGTAGATGTATCCCTGCGTCCATGTGCAAAATAAATAAATATAACCTAGAGGCAGCTGCCTCACTGAAAAGCCCACAGCAGCATAGCAGCATGGGTGATGACTCACACAAATTGCATTCCTGGAGCTATCAGAACACGCCCTCCCCCAATGGTGTGTAGGCAGCTTGACTGCGTACAGTCCCCTGCAGACCACGCCCCCCGGCCCATTGGAGACTTCTGTCTTCCTGGCAGCTCTTTACTGTTCATTGCTTTTAGAGCCTTGGAGTCTTGTGAGTCTATGGGTTTCAGCTTTTCCTGTTTCTGCGAGGTTCTGCTTCTAGGACCTCTGGAGCCTCCCTCCTCCTCTTGGAGGGAGTGCTTCCGTTCACAGCAGGGGCCAGTCCTCCCACTCCGCAGCACCCCAGTTTCACTGTGGAGCAGTGATTGATTTCTGAATTACTGCTCTTGAACTCCGCACTCCCCAATTAACATCATCCTTCCAAAAAGTTCCCTGGGAGGTAAAAGCTGACTTCTGTGATGCCACACAACACTGCTGTGGGATTGTTTGAACCATTTTGGGGGGAGTCTTCCCATTGGTATCGCTTTTAGATGCAAAACACTAGCCTCAAAGACTTCAAAACCTAAGAGCAGCTGCATGGCTATCTTTGAAAACCAGCGCTGTTTAAATAAATGAGCAGTATTTTTCTTTTTTTAAATCAGCCTCATTATTTTATGGTCACAGCCATCATGGATGGAAGAGCACAATTACAAGCACCTCCTACGCACGGCCCCAGAGACAACTGATGGTAGGGTTCCCTGATTGAATTTTTAAAATTTATTTATTTATTTTTGCTTGTGCACATATACCTTTACTTTGTGTACAATAAAGAGGAGGTAGAAAATGAAAGCATAATCAGCATGTGAGGGACCAACTGCTGTCTTCTCTCTGAGGGCATTCTTGGGCTTTTTACTTTATATTTTCAAATTCTATTTCCTTATTTATTGTGTGAATGTTTTGCCCATATATATATATGTATATGTATATGTATATGTATATGTATATGTATATGTATATGCACTGAGTGAGTGTAATGCTCTCAGAGGCCAGAGGGGGGCATCAGATCCCCTGGGACTGGAGTTATAGATGGCTGTGAGCTGCCATGTGGGTGCTGGGAATTGATTCTGGGTCCTCAGGAGGAGACAGCTCTTAACCATTGAGCTGTCTGTCTGGCCTCCATTTTATTAAAACTTTATTTACTTAGGTTTTTGTTCAGGCTCTTTCATGATACCTGAACTGGCAGTTCCCTTTGTATAAGGGAAGCAGTAGACTCCCAATTCTAGGTAAAGTCTTTGTTTTCTCCTCGCTAGCTAAGGCTGTCTTCAGTCTTCCTAAGCCATATTTGAGTCTCTTCGTGGTGGAAGCTGCCAAACACCTCTTTGCCTTTTCATAAATTTCGTCTGCCTTGTTCCAGCTTTTGAAATGTTGTTTTAGAATCTGAACTTATGGTAAGAAAGGATGTGCTTAATAGGGTATTAATATTTTAGCAACCGTTTTCACGGCTTGTTGAGCGTATATGTGCACATGCCCCTTCCCTCTTACTAAGTTCTTATCTTTTCATGACCTCTCACGTTTCTACTAGTTGGGTCAATGGAGTGGGTCAGATGACAAGGGTGTTTACCACCAAGCCCGATGACCAGAGCTCTATCCAGGACTCTACCTACGCACTGGAAAGTGAGAAGTGTCTCAAGTTATACTCTAATCTCCACATGGGTAGCTCAGCTACACACACACACACACACACACACACACACACACACACACACACAGAAAGAGAGAGAGAGATAGAGAGAGAGAGACAGAGAGAGACAGAGACAGAGACACAGAGAGAGATTCTACTCATTATACAGCCTCCCCTTCAGAAGGAAAATCTAGTGCAGCATTTTAACAATTTGGTAGCATGCAGCATTTGGGGTGAGCGACCCAGTCACCCTGATGCCTGGTCACCACACTCACTTTTTGCTTCACTAAAGTGCTTCAAAGCAATCTCAGTCTTTCATCAAAGAGATTCCAGTGCCCTCCCAATGGGTTAACATAAACCTTGCTGTTCTCATCCCCCCCTACCACCCCCTGGCTTTTTTCTTTCCAAGTTGCTTCTTAAAAAAAAAAAAAAATCAGTCCTCGTGTCTCCATTTTCTTTAAATCTTTTTATCCTCTGCCTGCTACCTCTGGCTGTATGGATTACATACCAGCAGTTAGGAAAATTCCACGGAAAGTCCGGGCTTGTTCGGAAAGTCCGGGCTTGTTCTCACCCTGCAGAGCTTATGGTCGCCATTGCGATGAAAGGAATTTGAAAGGCACCGGCAGGCCGATCCTGCACCGGCTCAGCACATTCCCTCTCGGCGGCGGCTTATCGCGCCAAGGATGTGCTTTTGACTGGCCATCAATCATGTTTGAACGTTCCCTGTGATTCCTGAGATAGGGACCCCTTTGATACAAGTTAACAATACAGCACACGCAGCGTGGGCTGAGGAGAATTCTTTTGAATGTGAGTTAAAGAACCACTTTGTTCCAGCTCGGATTTGTACACTTTCTGGGGCGGGGGTGGGGGGCTCGGTTTGTTTCTCTTGGGCGGCTTCAGGGGCCCCCTATCCTGGAAGTACCCAGGAATGCTTAAGTGGCTGCCATACCGGAGAAGAAAAGGGCCTGGAGGGCGGTTGAGGGGAACAAAGGGGAACTGAGGAAGAGATGGAGTGGAGAGCAGAGGACGAGTGTGAAAGGCAAGATGAGCACTTGAAACCAAAGACAGTTCTGTGAAAACGCCACCGAGCTCCAAGGGAGCTGTCGGGGCAGAAAAGACCTCAGAAGGGGCGGTGCATCCCAACCAGGAACCCCTGCACTGCGCCTTACCATTAACACACCGCAAAAGAGCCATTTTGGAATATGTTCCTGGGGACTCAAAGTTCACTCAGTACTCATATCCTACCTCGTGTGAGATTCATTTATTGAAATGGAGGTAGGCTTCACATGAACGATTTTGAAGTTTTATTCTCATGCAGGATACCATACCACCACGGCAGATATCTCTAGTTGGCTGGCAGAAGTAGGCTCAGAGTTCCCAGGCTAATTCTTAACTATCGCTGGGGCCGAAGACGCCCTCAGAGCAATCAGGCTTCATTTTCAGTGAGCTTCAGCTGAAAGTGAAGAGAGAAACTGCCTGCAAAATCAGCAGGCCCTGTACCCTCATATAGAGTGCGTTATTTTGAATGGACAGGGCATTGATTACTCATTGCTGGGGGAAGCCGCTCATTAACTAAACCATGTAACGAACAAGTGCCACTCAGGTCCCTGGGTCCAGGCCTGGAGACTGGAATTAAAATGTCACCCTCCCTTTTGTTTCCAGCTGCAAATTGGAGGTGCTTCCCCAGAGAGCTGAGTTCTTCCTTACTTCAGGAGACTGGGATAATTCCATTTGCCTTTTGCCTACTCAAGTAAAACGCTCGAGTGGCGTTTAGCAAACTTGTTGGCTTTTCTTGATTATTCTGATCTATTGATCCGTGTCTCTGGAGAAATTCTGGAAATGTCCATGAAGTCTTTTGGAGTTTAAAATACGATTCCCCAGTGATTAACTTGCATAAAAGACCAATAGCAAGAATCCTTTCTTGAATTCCTGGTCCCAGCTCTTCCTTCACGCCCATCTATCCTTCAGCTCTCAGGGGCCTGAGAAGAGAAGGAGTATATTTGTCACAGATAGATGGCCAAGCAACAGAACCACTCATGTTTGTTAGCCAGAAATGAGCACCTTCTCGGAAAAAGTCAGAGACACAAGTTGATCATGGCAAGTAGGAAAGAAAGAACTTAATACGGAGTATGAGGAAGGACAAACTTCATTCTGCCAGAAGCCGGAGTCAACTAATCTGCCATTGGCAATGAGGGGGATAATGGAGGCAGGTTTCTTTGCACTTCATTTGGAAACACATTGGATTGGCTTTTGATTTCCTAGAGGACACAGAAAGAAAATACCAGTGAGATTTCTCCCCCTCCCCAGGGCTGACTTTTCCTGCAGAGAAGGTAGCAGAAAAATGAATGATGGTCCTTTTCTAATTCATGATGATGGTTTTATTTCTCTCAGATGTTACGTTAGTTCTTGGACTGTCGGTTCTCCCAACTTAACCCTGATTGCTTGTTAAAGATGAAGAGTTAGGAGGGGCAGAAAGTTCACCCCAGTGTCGCCTTTTCCCACTCCCTTTGACTTAAACACACTACTTAGAGTGTTTGGTGTTTGGTGTGCTTTTAATTTGTCCGCTGTTTTTCCTTGCTTTGCAGCTTAAGCAATAAACCCTGATAATCAAAGGTAGATGGTTCACATCTCTTCTTGTTCGTGCTCAGTTCTAGTTTTTGGATCACCTTTCTCCAGCTAAGTTATTTTGAATGTAGCTAGTGACTCACTTTGATAGAAGACGCCAAATAGCCTATATGAAAAGGCCTCTATGCGCACCCCTTTTACGTAACAAGGAGCATACGGTGCCTGCGTGTCTTGGGGCGCTGGAGTAAATCATCCTTTTGTGCTCGCTCTTGCATTAGGCACTTAAGAAAACTACACGGTAGTCTTTAAGTGTCCTGAACGTCTGACCAACTTCTATTCATATGTATGTAAAGGGAAAATTGAGAACGCTGCCCCAGAGAGACAATTGATTGAAAGACCCTAACCCTTCAGGCTTACACCCCCCAAGCCCCAGGAGAATAAGCAACTAAAAAGAAAAGTTCCAAGGGCAAGCTGACTCAATCAGTATTCAACCACCCCTGCAACAATGTAACAATGTAAAAAGATCTCTGTTAAGAGATGTGCTCAACTGTGACTGGGATAGTTGCAAGTGTTCCAGGAAGGACCACTGTGACCTTTGTGTAAACTCCACTCCCACCCTGATACCCCCCTTGAGGTTTTGGGAAGAATGTGCACGCAGACATGACTGTACCCACTCTGTGATCAGACCATGATCTTGTGAAACAAAATTGTATAGGAATTGTAATCTAATGGCTTTTGTGGGTTTTTCCTTTAAAAGTACCCATGTGATTGCAATAGGTGGGACTCTTGCTCTTTGGAGCTGAGTTAGCCCATCTGTACAGTTGCTTCTTCAATAAACCTCGTGCTGTTGCATTAACTGGACGGAGTCTGGGTTCTTCGGGCGCCCACTCAGGACCCTAAACTTTGGGGTCTAACATTGATGTCTTGTGCTACTGTTCTTAGAATGACAATTTGGCCTTCAGCAAAAAGCAAGGATAAAATCCGTGTATTTACTACCTCACTTGCCCTTTCCCAAATCTAAGAAAACTACCTTTCTTCCTTCAGTAGCTTCCTTAACTCCTGCTGCTTTCTTTTCAACAAAGAACGTTGAAAATAGGGACAAAAGTCAGAATATATGAAAGGAGGTCTGTGGGCTAGCTTTTTGCGCTCTTTGGGAGCTAGTACCATGTTTTTATTTAATTTTTAAAAGAATCAATTCTTGGAAATTTTTATACATGAGTATATAATGTATCTTGTTCATATATAAGCCCACTTCCTCTTCTTCCCTTCGATCTCCCCTTTTAAAAATTATTTATTATTATTATTATTATTATTTGTGTGTATGTATGTATGTATGGTGTGTGTGTTCTCGGGTGTGCATAGGCAGGATCAGGTTTAGAGGTCAGAGGACAATTTTTGCAAGCAAGCACTTTTACCCCCTTGGCTACCTCATGCTATTCTTTTCTTGTCTTCCTCACACCCCTTTTTTGGTAGCCTAGGTTGGCCTTGAACCAGCTACGTAGTGGAGGTGACTTTGAGCTTATTTCCCTTTTTCTTCTACCTCCCAAGTGATAAGATGATAGGCACATGTGTCATCTCTGGTTTTATGTGGTACTGAGGATTGAACTTAGGCCTTCCTACATGGTAGGTGAGCACTCTACTCACTGAGGTACATCTTCAGGCCCCCTGTTTTCTTTCGCATTCATTTTTACCCTCAAACTGTCTTGGTCTGCCACATACTTAGACCATATCTTTGTGATCACTTGAGTTTATTGCTAAGTTAAGTGAATGAGAATATGGGATTTGTTCAGACTACCTGTTCCCAAAGTATGGTTCTTTGTAACAGCAGGGTAAATATATATTACACAAAAGTATTGTGTGTATAAGAAAACAGATTAAAAATATTATGGATTATATTTGCTTTAGGAACATCAAAATATACTTTAGTATGTTAAAAATTCTGAAAAAATATGGTGTGAAAGGACCTGCTAGACTTGATTATAGACTTCTTCAAATCCATTTGACTGTAGAACTTTCTTTTTGTTAAAAACACGTGTCCTGGCTGAAAACCTTGCTTAACCATATAGACCACTTGTCTGGCATGCACAAAGCCCTGCCTTCAGTCTCTAGTAACATATGTAGACACAGACATAGACAGAAACATAGACAGACAGACAGACACACACACACACACACACACACACACAGAGAGAGAGAGAGAGAGAGAGAGAGAGAGAGAGAGAGAGAGAGAGAGAGAGAGAGATACACACACAGACACAGACACAGAGATACAGACACGCAGCCAGACAGGCACACACACACAGAGACAGAGACAGACACACAGATACACAGACATAGACACACACACACACACACACACACACACACACACATACACACACACGAGAGAGAGAGAGAGAGAGAGAGAGAGAGAGAGAGAAAGAGAGAGAGAGAGAGAGAGAGAGAGAGAGAGAGAGAGAGAGAGAGAAAGAGAGAGAGAGAAGACAATTCTTGGTACCTTGTAGAATAGTTCTCTGATTGACATTCTGGGTTAAGATGGATTGGATTAGACAGACAAACTTGTCTTCTTTGAGCATTAAATTCAAGATGCATTTGTTGAACATGCTTCATGTCTTTAGGCATCATGAGACGTCCCATTAATAAGAAAAAGGAGACAATGAAATAGAAGCCTTCATTCTTCACTATGTTAGAAAAAAAATGAGTTGAAACAAAAATCTTGATCTTTTTAGGGAAGAACCAAGTACCACTTTAACAATAAAATGTCTATAATTGGAAGCAATGGCTAAGCCTACTTAACCATTTGCTAGTGTGGTGCCATAAGTCTAATATAGTCTTAGGGACTGTTTTAGGAGAGTGCACTCTCCTAAAACAGATAACAAACAATTTAGGTTGGGAAGGCTGTACAGGTTGATGATTTTTATATGCCTTTTATTTATTTATTTTTTTGTTTTGCTACAATCATAGTGGGTTAAAAAGTAAGTTGCTGAACATCTCTTGTATTCCTAAGTCTTGTGAAGAACTTTACCCCTGCTGAGGCTGGTGTTGGGCCTTCCCAGCTGGCTTCGTTGAGAACCGTTCTGTTGTGGGTACCATTAGAGTCCTTGTATGAGACAAAAGGGCTTCATCACTTCTTCTCCATTCACACCTGCAGGAGGAAGACAGCGCTGATGTGGAAAGCTTCTGCGTGGCAGTCACCTTCCCTTTATTTCTGCTCTCCCTTCTTTCTGGGTAATGAATCGGGGTGTCGTTAGCTGCCTGCCTCGTGTTCATCACTGTCAGCACTGGCAGGGTAACAGATAACGGCAGAGATTCAAGGCCACCCAGGGAATGAAGCCTGACAGGACCTCATTCATCACCCCCCTTTTAGGGGGTCTCTGCGGTTGCACCAGCGTGGAGGCTATAATCGAAGCTCACCAGGTCGCGTGGGGGCCAGGCAGGACTGCTCTGCCAAGAAGCAACTTGAGCTGTCAAATCTACTGTGTAAATGAACTGTTTTCCTGGAGACAGTGTGTTCATAATTGTCTTCCTCCATGCAGCCCCTCAGTATCCAAGATCTGCTCTCTATGTGGTCCCTCTCATTTCTTTCACACACATCCAACTTCTACCATGGAGAGAAAAGGCTCGCCAGGAAATGCGTTTCTTTGACCTTGGGCATATTTAAACAGGCTCTAAATCTGAGGTTTGTGAGTTTGAGTTTAATTTTCTTGGGCCAGTTAGGAATAACCTGACTTGAGAGTTGTCCCATCTTGTCCTTTATCCTGGATGGTCCATCCTTGTGGCCAACCTCCAGCCACACAGGCCCGTGCCTCCCGAGCCCAGCTCTTCAGTCTTCTCAGTTCTCCAAGTGTGTTGCTGGACAATATGTCCGCTCTTGGTTTGGATAGTCCACAGACGTCTCTGGTTAGTTCATCACACCCTAAGCAGGAGGCATCATCCTTACTCAAAACTTCTTCTTCATCTCTGTCTTCAGTCTCAGCAAGTGCACTGCAAGAAGACAAGACACAGTCTTTAAAAATAGTCAACCTTTTCTAACGCCTGTCAAAACTGAATGCTGTTGCAATCGACTTCTAAATGTCTCCAACGGTCACCCCACCTTCTCTGTCTCCTTGTGCCATGAATGTTTTCAATGTCTTCTTAAATGATTGCCTTCTCCGTACCAGAGGGAATTTTTAAATCCCAACAGCTTGCTGACTTACTCTGCCACTCAATGTTCATCAGTGATTCCCCATTGCCTGGTGGGTGTAGATGAACAGTCTTATTAAATAAGAAACACAGAGCCAAATGTAGAGTTAACAGCCCAAGAGGTCAGAGCAAGAGCTAAGAGCTAAAAGCCTTACCCTTCACTGCTGCTGCTGTCCTTCTCCTCAGCAAGAGACCTACTTCCTGTGTGTCTGTCCTTTTTATTGACTTTCTGTTCTGCCTTCTCATTGGTTGTAAACCCAACCACATGACCTCCTCGTCACTGCCTGTCTGTACCGACCTCCAGGTCTTCTATGGTTGGTATTGAGATTAAAGACGTGTGTCTCAAATGCTGGTGGTATCCTTGAACACACAGAGATCCACCTAGCTCTGTCTCCCAAGTGCTGGGATTACAGGCATGCGCCACCACCGCCCGGCTTCTGCTATGGCTTGCTATTAGCTCTGACCCCCAGGCAACTTTATTTATTAACATACAAATAAAATCACATTTCAGCACAAATAAAATATCACCATAGATGGGCATTCTCCAAACAACTTCCTTTGGCATTTCCAAGTCTTCATAATTTGGCCACTTTGTCTCCTAGATTCTCTGCCTTGAACTTTGTAGTCTAGCAATACCAAATTACCTGCATGCTGTAGAGCATACCATTTCCTTTCTTATTTCTGTATCTTTTCACATTGTTTTCTCTTCTACAAATATTCTCCTAATTCATGCCCACTTTGAAAAATTCTATTCCATGTTTGCCTCGGTGCAGAAACTCCTCTGACTCCCAGTGGTTTGCTCTTTGTTATCAGACTATGTTCTCTGTCTACTTCCCAATAGAATTCAAATAACACTTACAGAAGGTCTCCAGGTGTCAGGTGCCATATTGGTTTCTTTATAGAGTGGTATTGAATCTTCAAACTGGATTATGGGTCAATATTGTCAAACCAGTGACACAATTGATGAAACTGAGATGCAGAATGACTTGTTCCCTCAAAGTGATGCAGCTTGTAATTGGCGGGAACAAGCTTCAGTTTTAAGTATGTGTGACTCCGAAACAGTGCTCCATTTTTTAAATTAAAAATTAATTAGTGTGTGAGTGCCCCGGCATTTGTGTGGAGGTCAGAGGACAACTTGCCATAGTCCTTTCTTTCCTTCCACCTTTAGTAGGTCTCAGAGATCAATCTCAGGTTGTCAGTCTGGATGGTAAGCACCTTTACCCGCTAAGCCATCATACTGGCTTGTTGGTTGTTTTAAAACATGTCCACCGATGTCTTCAAAGGAAACACGGCATGGTTTTGCTTCATTTTCTTAGTGCTGAACTCAATTGTTGTTGTTGTTTTAATATATAGTAGAGATTAAAGGAGACTGACAAAGGAGTCCATCTACTTGTAGGCACAAAGCACATCCTATACGTAACTCTGATTTTCATAGCAGTCCTAAATTATCAACATTGGTTCTGCCCAGCCCCCTGCCTTTTTAGAAAACAGCTGTGAAGGGAATGTCTAAACAGCAAGGTGCTGCTGAGGTGGGTCAGGAGGGAGAATCAGTGCTTTCTCACTTCAAGGCTGTGATGTTGTTAATCTTGATGGGACTTAGAATCACAGTGGAAACGCATGAGGTGTGAATATGAGAGTATTTCCAGAAAGGATTAACTGAGCAGAGAAGATGCGCTGTGTGGCTGGAATCATTCTATAGGTTGGGGTCCCGGTCCCAATACAGAGGAGATAGTTGGGCTGAGGGCCAGCGTGCATCCTCTTTGCTTCCCACCTGGATACAATCTGACCAGCTGCTTCCAGCGCTGCTTGCCGGTTCCTTCCCTGTCATGGTGGACTGTACCCTTAAACTGTGAGCAAAGAGAAGTCATCTCTTCTTTAAGATGCTGGGATTTTGTCCAAGCAGTGCATAAAACAACAGAGAGAGAGAGAGAGAGAGAGAGAGAGAGAGGAGAGAGAGAGAGAGAGAGAGAGAGAGAGAGAGAGTGCTCATATTCTCATTTCATGCTGGCTCCCAGGGATTGAATCCTCTCATAACAATGACTGAACACCATGCAAGGATGTGGAGAAGTTACAGCTTCAAGTCTTTCTGTGGTCATTATGTATTCTTCCCATCCAACATCTTCTATCAAAATTCTGAGATCTCCACCCTCCCTTCTCTTCAGCCAGCCTGGTCTTTCACATTTCTTCATAACATATCATGATTCCTTTCCTGCTCTCTGATTTCACTCACATCCTTCCCATGGTGGGAAGTGCCCTCATTGGCTGCTGCATCCAGCCCAACCACGTGTCTCTCAGGGGCAGTCTCAAGTTCCATCTCCCCCACAAATTATTCCCTGTAGCTCTATCCGTCTTGGTCTGACCAAATGTAGTGGTGAATCTCCCTCATATTTTGGTCCTGGTTACATAATTCGATTGCATTGCCCTATGCTGTTTTGCATCCTGTAATGACATCAGTATTCAACTTTCATTCCCAAGAACATTGCAAACCCTTTGACCAGAGGGCCAGGGGCTATATATTTCTTTTATTTTCCACACAGGGCACAGCACAATTCTAGGTGGGCACTCAATAAATATTTACTGGATTAAATTGAATATGGCACAGACTATATCTAAAGCTCTGAAAAATTCCTTTTCATAAATTATATGGATCTTGACAAGAGGATTATTGGAGGGAGCCACTTGAATATATTCTTTCTGGGCAAATACCCATGAGATTTGCAGGGTCATAATGCAGTTTCTTGGACAAAGAAATGGCTAAGTTGGGATTTGGAGGCAGGCAGGGAGGAGGAAGTAGCAGCTATAGCCAGAGCAGTGATGGAGATTCATAAACCAGGTGTGCTGCCTTAAAAGAGAGAGTCTGCAGAGAACTTTTGCTTTGTGAAGTTATAAAACAATTTAATAATTTGACGATTGGGTTCTCATGAGTCAGGAGATTTGCTGAATAAATTCCTGCCAGGTCAGCCAAAAAATGCTGTTTTCAATAATATCTGCACAGGTAGAATGCAGTGTTTTAAGAGGTTTATTCATAAAAAATGCCCGTTTCTTTATACTGTTCCCCTTCCCCAGGTCTCTCTGTCTCTGTCTGGCTTGATGTCTCTCGCACATGCATCAACATACCTACATACCCACTTTTTCAATATTTCCTGAATATTTGGGGTGATAACCTCTTAGGAGTAGACTTAGATTTCTTCTTAAGAGTAGACTCTTGAAGATCCTGTGATTTCTTTTACCCTTGTCTTGGATTTACTGTTTGGGTCTACGAAGGAACTATGTTTGGAACTTGACTTATTATGAAGAACATTGGCTTAAACTCACTGTTCAAGTGAGAGATGACATTTCCTCAAACGATTCTTGGTGGTTAACACAGTTCTGGGAATATTTCAGTATCTTTATGATTTTTTTTTCCATAACTGAGCATCTTCTCTGATTTGTATGTTGGAGCCTCTAGACTATTCCAAGAGTACTTTTCTAAATGGTTATAAGAAGTTAGAAACCTAATATTCCAAAAAGTTATCCTGACCAAATTCTTGCTGTGAGTCACTTGGTATTGCAATCCATTTGATTGCAATGAAAACCCCCTTGGTCTCCAGGATAAAATGGATGCACATATCACTAGGGAATAGTTTCTGGTACCTCATAAGTAATATCTAATATCACAGAAGTGTTTTCCACTGGGAAATATTTTTCTCTCTCCTTCTTCTCACTGCTTGATTTGAAGCAGTGACTGATTTCTACTTGGAAGCTCTCTCTTGCCATGGAGGAAATACGTCTATAGACCTGACAGACACTATTGGCTGACTGACCCACCTCAAATTCAAGTACCTTCACCCCACAGCTCAGCCTGACCACAGCACAAGGTTATGGCCCATGGTTATAAACAGAGGAGGCCGAGTCAGGCTTTGTAAGACAGATGAGGCCAACCAGGCCTCTGCCCCGCCCCTCTTTCTTTCTCTCGGTCTGTCTTTCAGTAGAGTCTTATGGAATTTATGATGGCCTCTTTCTTTCTTTCAATAGAGTCTCATGTAATCTACGATGGCCCTAAAGCCTCAGACTTCCTATGTTGCCAAGGATGACTTTGGACTTCTGATCTTCTTGCCTCCTTCTTCTGAATGCTAGGATTATAGGCATGCGAAAATAGGATTGGTTTTATATGGTGCTGGGTAGCCAACCCAGAGATTTGTGCAAGCCAGACAAACACTCTACAATGAAGCCGCATCCCCTGACCCCCTTTGGCATTTTTCCAAGTCCTCTTCTTTCTTCCTAGGATGTGGAGGTGGTGGTGGGCTAGAGAAACAGCATCCATCTGCTAGTGATCACGGGACTAAAAGTGTGAAGAAAGACGCCCATGTGCTAAGGATGGTGGGCACCAAAGGATGCAGAGGCTGGGTACCAACTGAGGTACCATGGCAGGCCTGTGCCTTCCGCCCTTGGAAAAGGTATGAGTAAAAAATATTCCTTCATTTTGAAATCATTATTTTTCAAGTCTCTGTTAGGATCCGTCCAGCTCAGTCCTAACTGATGTCAGTAGTCTTGTGCTCATTGCTGGTGATGGGTGGAAAAGCCAATGGCTCCCCCTTAGCTTCCACAAGGAACGAATCCCCACTTAGTCAGGAGAAACTCACCTCAGACTCCGATTTGTAGAAGTATAGTTCAATAATTGTGCTGTTTCAAGACACCATGAATGTGACATATTTCCCTGAGCAATGGGAAACCAATCCTTGGTCGACTTGTTTGCTGGTTAAGCCCTTTGCCTCACTTGGCTCCCTAGGTGTCCCGTGTCTCCCCTGGCTTCCACCAGAAGAGTTATTAATCTTGCTAATTCCCTGGAATTTTAGCTAACAAAACAGGAATAGGCACTTACTTAAGTTCCTGTTCCTTGGTGTCATTGCCCTTGGGTGCCTAGTAAATATAGTTGCTTTCACGTGGAAGACGCTCCTGCTGAGCCCACTCATTGACGTCCCTCCCCACCTTGAACTTGGATTGTCGTGGCAACCTTCTCTGTGTTCTCCACCGTGTAGGAAAAAGGCTCACAACATTCCGTCAGCCAGAGAAAAACTGGTCTCTGTGTCATAACACCTGTCTTCCCATGGCAGCCCCTCGTCAAGACACCACATGGTTTCCTGTCTTGAGTCCAGTTCACTTCTGTGCTCTGAGTCTGCTTTAGGTCCCCATCTGGAACTGAAACATTCTGTTTGACTGGATTTCTTTCTTCTTTGTCTGCTCTTCCCATACTGCAACAGTTCTCTCCCTCCCTCCCTCCCTCCCTCTCTCCCTCTCTCCCTCCCTCCCTCCCTCCCTCCCTCCCTCCCTCCCTCCCTCCCTCCCTCCCTCTCTTTTTTCCTTTCTTTTTCATCTTCTTCCCACTCCTGCTGTGGGGCCCTCTGAGGTTACCCAGTGTTCTCAACTCTTGTGATTCCTGGTGATTTTTTCTCACTTGGTCTGTGAACTGCAGTCGATGTCACTGTTGTGACTGTACTCGTGAGTTGGGGGCTGTGTTATTGAGGTCGCTTTTGGCTGTAGCTTAGGGGCCTGCATGGTAGGAATGTGAATGAAGTTATCCTGAGTCAGCTGTGTTCTCTCTTGGACTTCTGAGCTCTTCCGTCAAGAAGGTGTCACTCCAAAGAGCTAGTTGTGGATGGCAGTGGGGGTGGGGTGGTGAGGAGGTGGGATGTTCCAGAAGCTGATAAATGGAATCGGATAGGAAACTTGGATGCAGTTGGCTCCAAATTCAGTCCCTAGAATTCAGTCCCTGGCACTTCATGAAAAGTACATAAGTTCTCCTTGGGAGAGCTTAGCAAATAGAGTTTCACTCAGCCCAGTGACTGAACAGTCTTAGAATCTTCCCATAGCCTTCTCTCTCTCTCCTCTCTCTCTCTCTCTCTCTCTCTCTCTCTCTCTCTCTCTCTCTCTCTCTCTCTCTCTCTCTCTCTCTCTCTCTCAGACATGCAGCCTGTATGCCAGCTATGAAATCTCCAGCTTGCTTGGGGTCATTTGTCTTTGGTATGTAAGTAAAATTCAGTGCCAGCACTCATTCTGGTGTGAAGGGCAGCATTTTCCCTGTCGTTTCTGGACATCCAGGGAAGGGACACGCTTTGGTACTCAGTGCTGCTGAGTTCCTAATGCCGCTTTTGATTTCCAGTCTGCATTTTGCCCCTTTGGATGTGACCTCTTCTGCAGGATGCTTTCCCGATGAATCTGTGGCTATCCAGTGTCCCTTCTCCAAGTCCCACTAACTATGACATCATGTGCTGCACAATGATTTACTAAAGATTTAGGGGTCAGTGGTGGGCTGGAGATCCAGAGGGTCTGGGTCCATCGAAATCCTATTAGGCATTCCAGTCTATGTGCTGGACGTATCTGCCTCACACGTTACTGGTCCACCCTTCTGTTTAAGCATTTCTGCTATTCTTGTTTATATATCTCTCATGAACAACGTACCTAGATGATGGTTCCTGCGGCTTTCTGAGTCACAGAGTTCTGTCTTTGATGGATCTGGTTCTAAATTTATAATCAGACATGTCCATTCAATTGTGTCCCTGGATAAAGATGGCATTTCTGCTACAAATACAGTAACTTTTTCTCATTTGCCAGGAATAGGGGCTACAAATCATAATTACTCATGAAAACTAAAGAATAATATTTACATCCTACATGCTTATATGTTTTAATGAGGTGATTATAGCTTTCTTATAGGGTCTTTTTATTTTAAATTTTTTTTCCTTATAACGATATTATATTAGTTTGCTTTAGAATAAAGTAAGTACACCACATTGTTGAAAAATAGAAAAAATGGAAAATTATTGAATTTAATCAATATATATGTACTGGCTGTTTATGTTTTGAAATACGAATGCATGTATTATCTTTAGAACTCAAGCTCCTAAAGGACACTGGTAATTTAGTAAGTTCTTGAAGGACCTGATGCAGCGTGGCTCATGGTAAACGTGGAATAATGTCTATTTGATTCACTTTCTTTAGCTGACATATTGGCAGGGATTCAAGACATTAAACTGCTTTATGGGGAAACTTGATGGATGTAAGTTATTGTCCCATTATCAATGTAAGACACAAAATAAAACACCCTTAAGTTAGGCCCAGGGGAATAAGACCTGTAAAGTAAGAATAACTTGGAAAAGACGGAACTGAAGAGATTGAAACAGATACCATAAGAATTGAAGACACACAAATACTGGAGAAGGATACAATAAACACAGGCCCTTTTGGACCCATTTTCTTTTCTTACTTCATCCATTCTGCTATCATTTTGCTAAATCCACAGTTCAGTTTGGACCAGCTGCTCCAGTGACAAAGCTTTAAATAAGGACGTAGAAATAACTGAGAAAAATGATGGAGTCATCTTTTACCATAATATATTTTCACAGTGCCTAACAGTTCCCCATTTAATCAGGAGATTGGCAGGACAGGGAGCAAGTTGGTAATTTGCAGTTGGGACGTAATAAAAATGTTATAATTCATGGATGAGACACCCTGACTACATTATGTATTATGAGTTTAACTTGACTTATAACTCTTTCTGGAATTTAACCTGTCATATCCAACCATATGCGTTGACTTTTATAGTGATTTAATGAGTTGTTTGGTGAAAATAAATGTTGACAAAGTTACAAAATTTTCCAACTCTATTCTTTTTTTCTTTTTTGTTGTTCCTTTTGGATCCACAGCTGGCCATCTTACAGGGACTCAAGGGTTCTCTTTTCTCCATTATCCATGGCTGTAATCGTGGTCCTTTGCTATGTGGGGCTCATTTCTTACACTTGACCCTTGTGGACAGACGATGATAAAGAGAGCCCAATGACAATATATGGATTAATCTCCCGGGGCACCAAAATAATGTTATAAAACGTTGGAAATGTGTTTTGCAAAGCTCTTCTATCTGAGATGTCAGTTGACTCTCCAAAGAGGTATCTTATCTTCAGGATGTGCTGGACTTCAGCTTTGCTTTGGGGAGGCGCCATGCTCTAGCAATTCAGACAGACAGTCTTCACGATGGTTATGAGTTGATTGTCAGTTTGACAGAATCTGGAGTCACCTGAGAGCGGAGCCTCTGAGTTTACAGGATTATCTAGATTACGGTCATTATCTAGATTATGAGCAGGTGGGTGGAGGATTATATTGATTCCTTTAACTGATGTGCGAAGACCCATCTGAATTGCGGGTGGGACTGTTCCCTGGGCAGGGGACCCTGAACTATATCCAATAGAGAAAGTGAGCTGAGCATGCTCCCATTCCTCGATGCTTCCTGATTGTGGATGCGACTGATTGGCTGCTTCAAGCTCCTGCTGCCTTGACGTCCGTGCCATGGTGGACTGTACCCTGAAGTGTGACGTAAGACGCTCCTTAATTTGCTCTTGTAAGAGTGTGTTATCACGGCAACAGAAAAGAGGCAAAGACAGCCAGCACCTGGGTTCAAGGGGTGAGTGATTATTTTTAAAAACCAATGCAGTTCCTGTGGAAGCTTGTAGGAGAAGCTCAGCTCCTGTGACTGATGCCATTGATATTGAAAAAAATGAAACAATGCCAAATCGTAGTAGTCACAGAGCAAAGAATCTTGTCAGATGAGCTGTAATTTGAGCAGACGCACATTTTACACTCATTAAGAAAAGTAAGGAACAACTAATTGGCTTATTATGTATTCTCTAATTGGCTCATCTCACTTTCAGTCATGGCATAAAGGAATAGACAGGAGACGCGTGTTTGTGGATTTGGCCAGGCCAGGGGGACCTCATGGAATTTCTCTACATGATAAAGATGATTATGTGTGCCACCACTTAGCAAACACCACAAGAAAAGCACTCATGTTCTGTGAAGAGTTGCCTGTCCTGGCTGTGTGGGCGGGGGTGGGGGGTGGGAGTGGGGTGGGTGGGTGGGTGGGTGGAGGCGGCAAGCCTGCGTAAAACCTGCCGGAAATAAATCAATCTGATGTGTAGGAGGGCTGACCTCCTTTAAGGTGCCCATCAGCTTGAGGAGAGATTGACTCACTTGTCCTCCAAGAAGCCCTTTACGTCACAGGGGTGGCATGCTTCTGACCCATGAGTTTCAGCCTGGCTACTTCTGTTTTCTGTGACTGTACAGGGAAGTAGAAATCCACTCACCATTGCCTAGATGTTTGAATCAAATGGTACCCATCTCTTACACCCCCCCCCACCCCCCGGCATCCTAATTGCCTTGACTGTACATTTCACTTTTGGGATGTGGACTAGATTATGCAGTAGAAGGGGTAAGTATTAAAGTTGTCAAAGAAGTATGCAAAAGCATTTCAGAGATAATCCGAAGCGGTATGTATGTTAGTCACTTTCCCCATTGCCGAGACAAAGCTCCTGGTGAATGCAGCTGACGGGAAGGAGGGTGCTTGCCTCTGATCTGAAGGTACAGTGCTCCGTGATGGTAAGGCTGCCTTCACACTGCATCCTAGACCAGAAGCTGAGAGAGATTTGGGCTTGCCATTTACTTTCTCTGTTTACTCAGCCTTGGACCTCAGCACATGGGATGGTGCTGCCCATATTCAGGATGGATTGTCCCACCTCAGTTAAACTTCTCTGAAACACCCTCACAGACATATGCAGAGAGGTTTGTCTCCTAGATGTGTCTGAAGTTCATTAACGTGACAAGCAGGATCAACTCTCACAGTATGTTAAACAAAATCTGCTAGAGATGTGCGTGCAGCCTATTGACATTCGACATAGCTTTTACTCTTGTGTTTCCTTGTTTGAGAATTCTCTATGCAGCTAGTCCACGTAGTGCATGGATGGCTTGTTATTGATTAGTGTTTGGCTTTTCCAGTTTTCTGTATTTTCTACCATAGCCCTGCTGTTTGATGTGCAGTTGGCAAAGACTTTTCCCTCCCATCTGTAGCCTGGCTCTGGTGATCGCTTCCTCTATTGCGCAGAAACTTTTTTTTTTTTTTTTTCTTTTTTTGAGACAGAATCTCTCTATGCAGATCTGGCTGTCCTGGAGCTCACTATGTAGACCAAGGTAGACTTGACCTTGCGGAGATCCTCTGGTCTCTGTCTTCTGAGTGCTGTAATTAAAGGCGTGTGCCACCACGCCCAGACTACAGAATCCTTTTAACTACATCTAAGCCCATTCGTCAATTTGAATACTCCCTGTGTGCTGGAGTCCATTTCAGAAATGTTTTCTCTTGAAGTGTTTCCTTTGCGTGTGTCTCCAGAAGTCTCAAAGTTTCAAGTACCATAGCAAGGCCTCTCATCCATTTTTGAGTTGCTTTTTGTGCAGGGTGAGACTTCCGGATCTAGTTCCGTTCTTCTATGCACAGAAGTCCAGTTCTCCCAGTGCCGTTTGTTGAAGAGGCTCTCCTTTCTCCAATGCACGTTGTTGACAGCATGGCAGAACTTAGGTGGTTGCAACTCTGTGCGTTTAGTCTCTGAGTCTCTTCTGCTCTACATGTCTGCTTTTGTGCAGGACCATGATGTTTGCCACTGCGGTTCTGTGACGCAGTGTGAGACTGACCAGTGTCAAGTCCCCAGGATTACTCTTTTTGGCTCAGGATTGCTTTGGCTATTTGCAGTGGGATGGGTGGTGGTGTGGGGTTTTGTCTTTGGTGCTTCCATGTGAAGTTCAGTATTTTTTTTTAGCTCTGTGGGAATGCCACTGGGATTGTGATGGGGATTGCATTGAATCTATAGGTTGCTTTTGGTAATGTAGTCATTTTTATAATATTAGTCTTGCTAATCCACGAGCACAGGAGGTTCTTCTGTCTTTGATGGTTTTCTTCAGCTCCTTTCTCTAGTGTCCTACATATTACATTGTGGAGGTCTTCTGCCTCCTTGATTAGGCTCATTCCTTGTTATCGTAGTTCTTTAAGGTGACTGTGAAGGGAGTTTCCCCTGATTTCTTTCTCTGGGAATCCATTATTGGCATAAAGAAAACTACAGATTTTATGTGTTGAGTTGTGTTCTGAGTTCTGAAAGTGTTTAACAGGTCTGAGTTTTTGGTGGAGTCTTTGAGGTCTTTCAAGTATAGGGTTATGCCATAGCAAATCAGAATAATTTATTCTCTTAAAAAAAGAATTATTCTTAAAGTTTAGCTTATTATTATTATTGTGTCTATGTGGGCACACATGCCAGGGTTTGTGTATATGTCCTCTAAGTATTAAATTCAAGTTACCAGGCTTGCGTGTCAAGCCCCTTTACCTATGAGTCATTTCTCTGGTACAGACAGTCTACTTATATCCTTTCTTATTTATTTCCTTTTTTTTGTCTTATTGCTCTAACAAAGACTTTAAGCACTATATTGAATAAGAATGGAGAGAGTGGACACCTTCATCTCATTCTGTGTTTTAGAGGAAATGCTGTCAGTTTTTCTAAACTTAGTATAATCCTGGGCATAGATTTTTTTTGTCTCTGGCCTTTATTTACCAAAAGTTTTCTGGTAAATTGTCTTAGTTTGGAAGATGTGGGAAAGGAAAATCCTTATTTACCACTGATGAGAATGTGACCCTGTGCAGCTACTATAAAAATCGTGATGGAGGCTCCTCAGAAAGCTGAAGACAGAATTACTGTAACATCCAGCTGTCCAACTCTGTGGTATATACTGAAGGACTTTGAGTCAACACACCGCAGGACTCCCTCTTCTTATGCACTTCCCAGCCTGAGCCCAGCCTCCTGCCATCTCTACATCCTTCCACTCATCAGCATCTGTCAGGGCTCTTCGCCACATTTGTCTCTCTCTGGGACTTCCCTCACCCAGGGACTGTGGCAGGCCAAAGTGAGGTTCCCAGACCCATGGATGTTCCTCGCTTCCAGGCCCCTGGGACGGGCTGTCTCTAAAAATGACACCAGGTAGCTCTCCTCTGCAGTCATGTAGCTTGACAAAATGGGATTTATCTTTGCTTCTGAGTTGCCTGTCAAAGGAAAGATTGTCTTCAAACACCCGAAACTGTTTGGGATTTGTGAGGGCTATGAGTATGTCACATGTAAGGATGGACGTGTTCCAAGGATTGTAGGACTGACTTACCTTTCATTTGCCTGACCTTTGGGAAAGCACAGGGAAGTGCCCGGTTGACGCTGCATTTAACTGACTGTCTTTCACTGGGTCACACAGAAATAGCCTCTAGCTTGTCATCTTACCTGGAAGTCCAGCGGTTATTAAACAAATCAAGACAGAGAGGTACAGGAAGTATCCAGTGATAATAACATCTGTGAAGAAGAGTAAAGGAATGGAAGAGATGAAGAGAAAAACATGAATACAATCTTTTGTATACAGTGGCTGTGGAAGACTTCTCTGATTAAAGGCCATTTGAGCAGAGTTTGGGAGGAACTAACCAAATGAGCCCTGTAGATAATTAAGGGACAGGATCACCGCAGAAGAAACAGCAGGGATGGAGGTCATGAGGGCAGAGAGCACTGCATGTCATCAGGGAATGACCAGAGAGCCATTGTGTGACACAGAAAGTATTTAAGTTCATTTAAGAAGGAGGCAAAGAGGTGAGGAGCACAGTTATTAAAGCACAGTTGTTTTTGCTGTTGTCCTACTAAAATCCTTCCAGTGGCTTCCATCTTACTCACTGCAAACTTTTTGGTCCTTGCTGTGGTTCCGTTGTGGAGGCCCACAAAGGTTTCTTAGTGAGATCTGAGCTTGCTTCACCCAGCAGAGCTGCATTAGAGGATTGCTTGATCATGTGTGTGGTTACTAGGTGATTGGAAGGGTCTGCACTTGGCTGAACTAGGGAGAGGTCTTTGCTCCACCCCTTGGCATTCCTATAAACAGCCCTCTAGAAGATACAGGAGGGGCTGGTGGATAACAATCCAGGCCCTCCCGAGGCTATCCTGTGTTTCTATCAGTTTCTCTCCTTTCTATCCTTCTGTCTAATGTCCCTTATCCCTCACTCCTCAAGAGTACCCTGTCATAAAATGTGGGAGCAGTCTCCCAGCTGGGCTCCCACACTCCGTGGTCTGAAGCCCTGTGTGATTGGTTCCTCACTTCTTTGCCTCCTTCTTAAATGAACTTTTGTTTCTGTGTCACACAATGGCTCTCTGGTCATTCCCTAATGACATGAAGTGCTCTCTGCCCTCATGACCTCCATCCCTGCTGCTTCTTCTGCGGTGGTCCTGTCCCCTAATTATCTACATGGCTCATTTGCTTAGTTTCTCCCAAACTCTGCTCAAATGGCCTCTAATCAGAGAAGTCTTCCACAACCACTGTATACAAAAGATTGTATTCATGATTTCCTCTCCATCTCTTCCATCCCCTTATTCTTCTTCATAGATGATATAAGATATTCTTCTTCATGGATTATCACTGGGTACTTCCTGTACCTCTCTGTCTTGATTTGTTTATTGCCAGCTCCCCATGTCCCAAGCCATAAGAATGAGGGTAAAAACCTTCTGTGTTTTGCTAACTTGTCATGACAGATTGAATTTTCTTTTTCTTTTTCCCTTTGATACTTTGAGACTGGTCTCTATGTAGCCAGTTGCTCTTGAGCTGAGAATCTTCCTGCCTCAGCCTCTTGACTGCTGGGATTATAAGTGTGGGCCAGCAAGCCCACTTTGGTTGAGTTTTCTAAGATTCTCATTATGAGGTGTCACACACTACGTTGTCTTGTTAGAACACAACATTGACATTCTTCTTCTCAAAGGTGGAGCGTGCCTTGTCACCCCTCCCCCATCCTGACAGGCTGGTGACTATTGCAAAGAGATTTGGAAGGATAAATTTTAAAAGGCAATGTAGCTTACAGCTAGTCCTCTTGAGACCGTCCATCTTGGAACCAGCTGCCATGCTGTGAATAAGCCCAGACTCCCCTAGGAGGCTATGTTTAGCTGCTTCAGATGAGGTCTTCAAGGACAACTATCACTAACTGTCACATGTATGAGGAAGCGTGTGTGATGATTACAGGCTGCTGTTGCCATCTGGTTGGAGTTGGGTCGGATACCCCAGAGTTCAGGTGACCCCAGATAGTCAGACTGCAGAACCATGAGGCATAATAATAAAAAGTGTCTTTTTTTTTTTAAAGAATTTTCCCCCAGTGTTAAGAACAGGAGCTGAGACTTAGTTCTCTAACTGAGCTACATCTCTAGCCCTTGATTGTTATTTTTTGAGCTACTAAATTTTGGGATTTTCATTTAGCATCAATAGATACTCAGAGGGCTGCTATGTTCCCTAGAGCCTAGGATAGGGCTCAGAACACACTTCTTCAATAAATATTGTGCACAAATGCTGCTCTGTTTTGGAGGCAAATACATGCTGTTTTCATGATGGACACTTTTTTCTTTCAAATTTTTTTTTCCCTAAGTGAAGAGCAAATCTTACTCAACTTACATAGATAAAGTTATCTATATATTACCCTCACCCATCACTTCCCCAGTTGCTGGCCAGCAGGGAAGACTCCTGTGGGCAGTCTTCCCCACCAAATCCCCCATTGGACTCTGCAATCTACAAGACCCACTCCCTACTCCAAACCCACCCATTCCGCTGTGACCTCAGTGGCTTCTTGAGACACAGAATCCACCCCCATCCAATTAGACTAAGAGCTAAGATAAAACCAAGAGTGGCCTCCTGAGACACAGACACAGCAAGCACAGATTGGACCAAGAACAGCTTGTTCAGACAAAGGCATCTCTTGCACCTATTGGAGGGAGAGATGAGTAGACACCAGTGTGAAAAAACATACAGCAACATAAAGAGCAATGTGGCACCATCAGAACTTAGTGGTTCTATAACAAACAGCAAGACCTGAACATCACAACATAGAAGAAGCAGAAGAAAGTGACCTTAAAAATAACTTTATGAAGATGATAGAGGTCTTTAAAGAGGAAATGAAAAATTCCCTTATAGAAATTGAGGAAAAGACAAACAAAAAATTGGAAGAAATAATAAATCCCTTAAAGGAAGCCAAGAAAACCAAGAAGAAGCAATCAAACAGGTGAAGAAAACAGTTCAAGATCTGAAAATCGAAATAGAAACAATGAAGAAGACACAAACTGAGGGAATGCTGGAAATAGAAAATCTGAGTAAATTAACAGGAACTACAGATGCAAGCATAACCATCAGAATACAAGAGATGGAAGAGAGAATCTCTGACATGGAGTATGCAATAGAGGAAATAGATTTGTTATTCAAAGAAAACACTAAAGCCAAAAAAATTGTAACACAAAAATGTCCAGGAATTCCAAGACACCATTAAAAGGCCAAATATAAGAATAGTAGGGATAGAAGAAGGAGAAGAATACCAACTCAAAGGCACAGAAAATATATTCAACAAAATTATAGAAGAAAACTTGCCCAACTTAAAGAAGGAAATACCTATGAAGATACAGGAAGCTTATAGAACACCAAATAGACTAGACCCCTCAAAAAAGTCCCCTGACTACATAATAATTAAACCACTAAACATAAAGAATAAAGAAAGAATATTAAGCGCAGCAAAGGAAAAAGGCCAAATGACTTATAACGGCAGACCCATTAGAATAACACCTGACTTCTCAATGGAGACTCTAAAAGCCAGAAGGTCCTGGACAGATGTAATGTAGACACTAAGAGACCACTGATGCCAGCCCAGAATACTATACCTACCAAAACTTTGAATTGTCATAGATGGAGTGAACAAGACATTCAAAAACAAAACCAGATTTAAACAATACCTATTCACAAATACAGCCCTACAGAAAGTACTAGAAGGAAAACTCCAACCTAAGGAAGTTAGATGCACCCATGAAAACACAGGCAATAGATAACCCCACAGCAGCAAATCCCAAAAAAGGGAAATACATATACACTACCACCGAAAGATAACAGGTATTAACAATCCCTGGCCATTAATATCCCTTATTATCAATGGACTCAATTTGCCTATAAAAAGACACAGGTTAGCAGAATGGATATGAAAACAGGATTTATCCTTCGGCTGCATACAAGAAACACACCTCACCATCAAAGACAGACACTACTTCAGAGTAAAAGGCTGGGAAAAGATTTTCCAGTCACATGGATTTAAGAAGCAAGTTGATGTAGCTACCTTAATATCTAACAAAATAGATTTCAAACTAAAATCAATCAAAAGAGATTGCAAAGAACATTACACATTCATCACAGGAAAAATCCACCAAAATGAAGTCTCAATTCTGAACATTTATGCCCCAAACCCAAGGGCACCCACATATGTAAAAGAAACATTACTAAAGCTTAAATCACACATCAAACCCCACACACTAGTAGTGGGAGACTTCAACAACCCACTCTTTCCAATGGACAGATCTGCCAGACAGAAACTTAACAGAGAAATAAGGGCTCTAACAGATGTTATAGCTCAAATAGACTTAATAGATATCTACAGAACATTCCACCCTAACACAAAAGAATATACCTTCTTATCAGCACCCTATGGAACCTTCTCTAAAATCAACCACATACTTGGTCACAAAGCAAATCTTAACAGATAAACAAAAATTGGAATAACCTGCATTTTATTGGACCACCATGGCTTAAAGTTAGATTTCTACAATAGCAAAAATTACAGAAAGCCTGCAATCTCATGGAAACTGAATAATGCTCAGCTGAATCACTAGTGGGTCAGGGAAGAAATAAAGAAAGAATTTATTAAATTAATTTATTTATTATTAATTTTTTTTTGTTTTTTGAGACAGGGTTTCTCTGTGTAGCTTTGCACCTTTCCTAGGACTCACTTGGTAGCCCAGGCTGGCCTCAAACTCACAGAGATCCACCTGCCTCTGCCTCTCGAGTGCTGGGATTAAAGGCATGCGCCACCACCGCCCGGCTATTATTAATTAATTTAATAAATTAATTTATTCTTTAATTAAAGAATAAATTAAAGACTTCCAAGAATTCAATGAAATTTAATGTGTAACATACCCAAACTTATGGAACACTATAAAAGTTCTAAGAGGAAAGTTCATAGCACTAAATGCCTACATAAAGAAGTTGGAGAAATATCACACTAGTGACTTAACAGGACACCCAGAAGCTCTAGAACAAAAAGAAGGAAACTCACTCAGGAGGAATAGATGCCAGGAAGTAATCAAATTGAGGGCTAAAAATCAATAAAATAGAAACAAAGAGAACAATACAAGAAATCAATGAAACAAAGAGTTGGTTCTTTGAGAAAATCAACAATATAGACAAACTCTTATCCAAACTAACCAAAAGGTAGAGAGAGAATATCCAAATTATCAAAATCAGAAATGAAAAGGGAGACATAACAACAGACAATGAGGAAATACAGAGAATCATCAGGTCATACTTCAAAAACCTGTACTCCACAAAATTGGAAAATCTAAAAGAAATGGACAATTTTCTGAATAGGCACCACACACCAGAATTAAATCAAGACCAGATAAGCAATTTAAATAGACCTATATAAATAGAAAAAGTCATTAAAAGTCTCCCCCCAACCCCCCAAAAAAGCCCAGGACCAGATGGTTTCAGTGCAGATTTCTACCAGAATTTCAAAGAAGAGCAAATACCAATACTATTCAAATTGCTGCACACAATAGAAACAGAAGGAACATTGCTCAACTTTTTTTTTATGAGGCTACAGTTACTCTGATACCCAAACCACACAAAGATGCAACAAAGAAAGAGAATTATAGACCAATCTCCCATATAAACATTGATGTAAAAATACTCAATGAAATAATAACAAACCAAATTCAAGAACACATCAAAAAAATGATCTGCCATGAGCAAGTAGGCTTCATCCCAGAGATGCGAGGATGGTTCAACATATGAAAATCTGTCAATGTAATCTGCCATATAAACAAACTGAAAGAAAAAAAACCCACATGATCATCTCAGTAGATGCTGAAAAAGCCTTTGACAAAATCCAACACCCCTTCATGATAAAGGTCTTAGAAAGATCAGGAATACAAGGAACATACCTAAACATAATAATAGCAATTTATAGCAAGCCAACAGCCGACACCAAATTAAACGGAGAGAAACTCAAAGCGATTCCACTAAAATCAGCAACAAGACAAGGCTGGCCACTCTCCCCATATCTATTCAATATAGTACTCGAAGTCCTAGATAGAGCAATAAGACAACAAAAGGAGATCAAGGGGATACAAACTGGAAAGGAAGAAGTCAAACTTTGGCTATTTGCAGATGATATAATAGTATACATAAGTGATCCCAAAAATTCTACCAGGGAACGCCTATAGCTGATAAACAGGATGAGAAAGAAATCAGAGAAACATCACCCTTTACAATAGCCACAAGTAATATAAAATACCTTGGGGTAACTCTAGCTAAACAAGTAAAACACCTGTATGATAAGAACTTTAAGTCTCTGAAGAAAGAAATTGAAGAAGATATCAAAAAATAGAAAGATCTTCCATGCTCATGGATAGGTAGGATTAACATAGTAAAAATGCAATCTTGCCAAAAGCAATCTACAGATTCAATGCAATCCCCATTAAAATCCCAACAGAATTCTTCACAGACCTGGAAAGAACAATACTTAGCTTCATATGGAAAAACAAAAGATCCAGGATAGCTAAAAGAATCCTGTACAATAATACAGCCTCTGGAGGCATCACCTTCCCTGACCTCAAGATCTACTATAGAGCTATAGTAGTAAAAACAGCTTGGTATTGGCGTGAAAACCGACATGTGGAGTGATGGAATAGAATTGAAGATGCTGACATTAATCCACATACCTATAAACACATGATTTTTGACAAAGAAGCCAAAACTGTACAATGGAAAAAGAAAGCATCTTCAACAACTGGTGTTAGCATACCTGGATGTCAACATGTAGAAGAATGCAAATAGATCCATATCTATCACCATGCACAAAACTCAAGTCCAAGTGCATCAAAGACCTCAACATAAATCCATTTACACTGAACCTGATAGAAGAGTAAGTAGGAAGTAGTCTTGAGTGCATTAGCACAGGAGACCACTTCCTAAATACAACACCAGTAGCACAGACACTGAGAGCAACAATAAGCAGGACCTCCTGAAACTGAGTAGCTTCTGTAGGGCAAAGGACATGGTCAATAAGACAAAACAGCAGCCTACAGAATGGAAAAAGATTTTCACCAACCCCACATCTGACAAAGGACTGATCTCCAGAAATATATAAACAATTCAAGAAACTAAACATCAAAATACTGAACAATCCAATTAAAAAACTGAGCTATAGAGCTAAACAGAGAACTCTCAACAGAAGAATCTCAAAAGCTGAAAGACATTTAAGAAATTGCTCAAAATCCTTAGTTAGTCATCAGGGAAATGCAAATCAAAATGACTCTGAGATAACATCTTAACACCCATCAGAATGACTATGATCAAAAATCACTGATAACAGCTTCTGTTGGAGAGGATGCAGAGCAAGGGGAATACTCCTCCTCTGTTGGTGGGAGTGCAAACTTGTACAGCCACTTTGGAAAACAGTATAGTGGTTTCTCAGAAAATTGGGAATCAGTCTTCCTCAAGACCCAGCTATACCACTCTTGGGCATATACCCAAGGAATGCTCAATCATACCACAAGGACACATGCTCAACTATGTTCATAGCAGCATTATTCGTAATAGCTAGAACCTGGAAATAACCTAGATGCCTGACAACTGAAGAATGGATTAAGAAAATGTGGTACATATACACAATGGAGTACTACTCAGCAGAGAAAAACAATGACATCATAAAATTTGCAGGCAAATGGATGGAACTAGAAAATATCATCCTGAGTGAGGTAACCCAGACTCAGAAGGACAGAAACATGGTATGTATTTGTAGATGTAACCGTCTTATTAAATAAGAAACACAGAGCCAAATACAGAGTTAAAAGCCCAAGAGGTCAGAGCAGTAGCTGAGAGCTGAGACTTAAAACTGCCTTTCTTACCCTTTGCTGCCGCTATTGTCCTTCCCCTCAGAAAGAGACCTACTTCCTGTGTGTCTGTCTTTTTATTGACTTTCTGTTCTGCCTTCTCATTGGTTGTAAACCCAACCACATGACCTCCTTGTCACTGCCTGTCTATACAGACCTCCAGGTCTTCTATGGTTGGTATTGAGATTAAAGGCATGTGTCTCCATGCTGGCTGTATCCTTGAACACACAGAGATCTGTCTGTCATGTGATCGGGATTAAAGGTATGTGCCATAACCTCCCAGCATCTGTTGTGGCTTGCTATTAGCTCTGACCCCCAGGCAACTTTGTTTGTTAACATACAAAGAAAATCACATTTCAGTACAAATGAAATATCACCATATGTATTAACTCATAAGTGGATACTAGATGTAAAGCAAAGGATAACCAGACTATAACCCACAGCTCCAGAGAAGCTAGTTAACAAGGAGGACCCTAAGAGGGATGCATGGATTGCCCTGGGAAGGAAAAATAGATGAGATATTCATGAGTAAACTGGGGATGAGGGGAGACAATGGAAGGTAGGGGATAGGGGATGAGAACATAAGGGAACAGGATGGTCGGGCTGAAACAGGGATGGATGGGAGAGTAATGAAAGAGATACCATGATAGAGGGAGACATTATGGGGATAGCTAGAAACAGGGAGCTAAGGAAGTCCCCAGGAATCTACAAGGATGACCCCAGCTTAGACTACTAGCAATAGTGGAGAGGATGCCTGAACTGGCTTACCCCAGTAATCAGATTGGTGAATACCCTAACTGTCATCATAGAGCCTTCATCCAGTAATTGATGGAAGAGATGCAGAGATCTACAGCCAAGCACCAGGCCAAGCTCCGGGAGTACAGTCAAAGAGAGGGAAGAGGGATTCTATGAGCAAGGGGCATCAAGATCATGATGGCGAAACCTACAGAGACAACCAAATCAAGCTAGTGGAAACTCATGAACTTTGGACCGACAGCTGTGGAGTCTCCATGAAACTGGACTAGGCCCTCTGCATAAGCAAGACCGTTGTGTAGCTTGATCTGCTTGAGGAGCCCCTGGCAGTGAGATTGAGATCCATCTGTGGTGCATGAGCTGGCTTTTTTGGAGCCCATTACCTATGATGTGACACCTTGCACAGCATGGGTGCAAGGGGAGGGGCTTGGACCTGCCTCTATTGAATGGGCCTTTCTCTGCTGACTCCCCACGGGAGGCCTTATCTTGTTGGAGGAGGGAATTGGTGGTGGGTTGCAGGGGAGAAGGCTGGAGGGGCTGGAGGAAGGAAGAGAGGGGGATCTGCGGTTGGTATCTAAAATGAATAAAAAAAATTCCTTAATAAAAAAAAAGATATGGCTTACCAGGTGTAGTGCTGCATCTTGTAAGCTCCACGGACATGGAGGCAAGAGGATCAGGAGTTCAAGGTCATCATTGGCTTGGCTACACTGTGAGTTCCAGGCCAGCTTGGGTTGTATTAGTCACTTTTCTCATTACTCTGATACCAATGCACCTTGAGGAAAGGAGAGTTCATTTGGTTTAGAGTTCAAGGCTACATGGTCCGCCATGACGGAGAATTCTTGGTGGCAGGAATGGGTAGATGGCTGGTCACATTGCACCTGCAGTCAGGAAGCAGAGGAGAATGAGGGTTGTTGGTGCTCAGCTTGCTGTTTTTTCCTTTGTATTCAACTCAGGACCCAATTCCGTGGAAGAGTGCCACCCACATTTCGTTCGGGTGGGTCATCCCCCTCCTCAATTAACCTATCTAGATAATCACTCATGCGCAAGCCTGGGGTCTCCTTTCTGTGGTGATTCCAGATCTCATCAAACTGACAGTTGAGGTTAACCATCACAGAGACCTTATTACAAACAATACACAAACACGAAGAAGTTTAACCATTTGTGTGTTGTTTTAAATTTGGTTTTACCTTCATCATACTCATATATATATATATATATATATGTATGTATATGTACATCTTCAACAGAGATGATGCCATTGAACCAGAAAATTCTTTGGCATGGATAAGGCTGAGGTTTAGTGTACTCTATTTATGGCTTTCCTTTTGCTACATTCCCCCAGGCATAATTGTAAATCATTCACAGTGGACATAGAGACTGTAGACTCATTCTAGCTTAGTTTATGGGTTTTACTATCACCACAGTAGACTTTCAGATAATGGAAGTCCGCAATGTAAGGCTTTTGTCAAAGAAAAGAGAGAGAGAGAAAAAGAAAAGAGATCAGTTCCCGAAGTCATCATGACCCACAGGAAATGAAATTGCTTTAAACTGTGCTTTCTTTCTCTCAGTCAGAGAGGTCTGTCACACCCCTGGGTTGTGTTGCTGTCCTCTTCACTAGCTGGTGTCAACACAACAGGGACTTCTAGGGCAGAATCCCTAAAAATGTCACCTGTCTTCCAACTTTCAAACTCAACCAACTCAATTTGGCTAATTGGCTTTAGATGTGAAAGAGTGAAACATCTGTCTGGGGTCCTGGGACAGTTTCAAAGTGACGAGGAAATGCCATGCCTTTATCCTTTGATCTCGAGTCGCTTGTCTTTTTTCTTAGCTACCTGTATTCTGGCAGGCAGCCTTGGGAGTACCTGCTTGACTATTGAAGCATTAAACTCAAGTCTTGTAGAGATGTTCGGTGTAAAGTCCAGATAGCTGTGGTTCTTTGGCTTTGAAAACATGCTGGATCCCTGTAGGAAATGGTCACTCATCTCAGTTACTGTCCTGAGATGTCTAATCACCCATCTGTGCTGGCTCCAAAAGGACACTGAGAGCTGAAGCATGCCTCTGGGTAGGTGAGCCACTTCTAACCTGCCACTCTTCACTAGCTTTGGCCTTCAGCCTCAGTGAGAGCAGAGACCCCTGGGGGTGGGGGCTGTGTCTATACTCTGCCCTTCAGTCTCTAATCTTCATGATTTTCTGCTATTTCTAGCGGCTGACAGTAAGTTTGTGAATCAGCATGGTGAATAAAGGCACTTTAGGAATTTAGAGTGTGCTGGAGGTGAAGGCAAAATACAGGAGCCAGAATTTATGACTCGCAGACCACAGACTGTACAGCAAAGGTCCGAAGTCCCTCCTGCCCATTAGAGCCACGTCCTCCTGTGTACTTCCAGGTGGAGCAGAGCCAAACACTTTTCCCCTAAGCCCTGCATTGACTTTGATTGAAATGCTATCTAGAAGTTTGGGATAGCGTTTCCCAGGCGTGTTAGCTACTTTTCTCAAGACTGTGACCCAAGAAGCCACTTAAGGGAGGAAGAGCTTCTGTTGTCTTACAGCTCAGGGGGTAGTCTACCAGGTGGGGGAGGTGTGGCGGCAGGAGTGTGAGGCAGCCCATTATAACGCATCACAGTCAGGAAGCAGAAACCAATGTCGAGCATACTTTGTCCTTTTCTTCCAGTCCTGCACCTCCACCAGTGGCAGAGTGCCTCCCACATTCAAGGTGGGTCTTCTCTGCTCAGCTAAGCCTTTGTGGAAACACCCTCACAGATATTGCTCAAGGAGTATGTGGTGATTCTAACTCCCATCACCTTGACGACAGAGACTAACCACCACAGATGGGCTGTAATGTAGCAAGGGCTATTAGAAGACTGATCTCAGTCCTACCTCTCAGAGGGAACTTCATCTAACTGTGCCTAGTTTTTCTATCATCTTCTGGCTCATAACTTAGAGAAGAAACGTTTCTGTGGAACAGATGAAGACTTTACCTATTTGTTTTACCCTGTGGTGGTTGACTCTTGTTAAAGTTCAAGTTTTATTTTATTTATCAGATTGTTTTCTGAGACAATGTTGATGACAAGGTGTGTGGAAAGAGGTCTTCCTGAATTTTCTCTACAGGCTTCATTTCTGCTCCCAAAGTCAATTCCTCAACAGCCTACTTACACTAAAAAAAGACATTAGCTGTTGACTTCCTAACTAAATGATACATTTCAGGCTGATGGGACTGCTCCGAGTTTGGCTCTCTAGCACCCACGTAAAAACTGGGTGTGATGGTGTAGGCCTCTATTTCTAGAGCTTGAAGGGTAGAGACATGTGTATTCTGGGGGCTCTGTGGCCAGCTAAGCTAGCGATAGAGTGAGCTGCAGGTTCAGTGGGAGACCCTGTCTCAAAAACAAGGTGGAGAATGATGAAGGAAGACATCCCAATATAGACTTCTGGCCTCCACACCCCTACAAATTGATGAGTGCATCTGCACACATACAAATACTACACACACACACACACACACACACACACACACACACACACAAACAAGGAAAAAGAGAAAAGAAAAAATAAGAAAGAAAAGATATTCTTCAGCCTTCTTAAATTGCATACTTTTCCACGCTTTCTACCATATCTTAATTTCCTAGCATGTACAGCAGAAGCATCAGAATTTTGAGGGCAAATCAGTGTTTACTATTTTTGTTTCTATGATGATATAAATATTTTTCACACTTGATCTGGGCATATACTGTTTACTTTCTTGAACACATTTTCCTCTTAGATTTAATAACTCCTTAATTTTTCCTTTTACTTAACTTTGTGCATATTTTTTTAGCACTTTAGTCCAAAACTGTAGTTTGTGAATATAATGAAACACATATTCATTTTGAAGTAAAATAATAACTTCTGCCTACTATAAAAACAGGTATGATATATCAATCGTGCTTTTGGGGGAGACTTCATGCTCACAGCTAGACTATGTTCTTTCTAAGAAGACTGCTTGGCTGTGCTCTGGGTTTCTTTATCTTGGATTTCTTTCATTTATTTCCTGGATTACCTGTGATTTGGTTGCCTATTGCTGTGTAACAAATCACCTTAGCATTTAGCAGCACAAAAGGACCAGCTGTTGCTTTTTCTCACAGTTTCTGTGACTGGTGAATGCAGGGAGAGTCCAGCTGTATGGCTCTGCCTCAGGTTTCTTCCCGGAATGAAGTCATCCCAAGCTTGGCTTAACTCCCTATTACATCATCCTTCTCCTTGTCCTTCCCCTTGTCCTGTAGCCCGGGCTGGCCTCAAACTCAATTTGTAGTGAGGATTGATCTTGAAATTTGGTCTTTCTGCCCCCGAGTGCTGGGATTATGGGTGTGCACCACCACATCTGGTTTTAAATCATGCTGGGGTGGAGTCCAGGAGTTTGTGTGTGCTGGGAATGTATTCTACCTACTAATGGGGCTTCATCCTCAGCCAGGCTTGTTTCTTCTAGTTGCATGTTGGGAAAGGTTACGTGGGATGCGATCTTTTTTAGAGTCTGCATTTCTGTATGTGTCTGTACTCTGGTCTCCGCACTGAGTGATGACCTCTGTGTGGATTCATTTTTCCTGAAGCTTGCACAGGCTTTGCTTCATGGCCATGGTTTCCAGAGTTGCTAGTCAGGTTGACACCAGCCAGTCTGAATCTCTTTTGTCCTGTGTCTACTTTTGTATTTTTTGAACTTTTAGGATCTTTTCTTCTTCTCTTGCGTTCTGGAGTTTTATATTTATGCTCTCCCTGTATATGTATATTTTCCTGATAAAATATAAAATCTTTCAACCTTGAAGCCTAAGCTCTTGTAGCCTACAAAGCTTTCTTATGTATTCATTAAAATTGAAAAATTTCTCAAATGTGTAAGTTACCTCTTTCTGGGGCTATATTTGCTCCATGTTGAATTAATTCCTAATTTTCTAAGTAATATTTTTTTCTAACAGTTTTTCTTTGATCTGTTTTCTGAAATCCTTCCTCAAAGATATCTCTCAAAAATGTTTATTGAGTTTTAGACATCTGCCTTTGTGTTTTTAATTTACTATGGTATTTAATGAATGTTCCTTGTTTTTGTTTTCTCATATAGTTTGTTCTTCCATTTTCTTTCTATGAGTGTCTAGTTGAGTTACTTTGAACTATTAGCACTTAAGAATGTAGCAAAAGCTGTGTGTGTAGGGACAAGGCTTGTCAGGACTGGACCAATAATTTAGAGTCATTGATTGGAGCTATTCATTGATGGACATCAACACAGTATTTTTTCCTTGAATTGTTCAGCTATTCATTGATGGATATCAACACAGTATTTTTCCTTGAATTGTTTAGTCTCTTCAGGGAAAAGTTACCCAATATTTTGTGTGCTCTCTCTCTCTCTCTCTCTCTCTCTCTCTCTCTCTCTCTGTGTGTGTGTGTGTGTGGGTGTATTGACTGATGATTATAAACCAGGCTATCTGGATTATAGAACCCCCACCAGAGTAGGAGGGAAGAAGAATCTCATCACATCTTATGGGTGACTCAACTACGCCTTTCTGTTTTAGAGAATGTCCTCCAGTTCTGCTAGCATCCCTGTACCTGGAGACTGTCAGAGTTTACCCTCTTAGTAAATTGCTAGTGTGGAGAGAGAGATTGTTACCTAACTGTGTCAGCTAAGCCAGAGGTCATGGGGCAGAGATTTAGCTGCTTTATAGACATTTAGCCAAAGCCTTTCCATCTCGGATTCACCTTTCTTCTAGCTTTTGTTATAGGGGCTTGCTGGCTCCTGTTAGGGCAGCATTGACCTTGCAATTTCTGCATGTAGAGGGGCATTTGTTAGAATGGCAGTTTTTAAGATATGGTCCTGGAATCTCTGGGGGCTGAAAGGTCAGAATGTTTTTATAGTAATACTAAGCCACTATTTATCCATTTCATTTTTGTTTTCCTATGAGCATACTAGAGAATTTTCCCAAGGCAACATGACCTGTGCTATCACAGCAGATTGAATGCAGAAGCATGGCTGAGACTCTAGCTGACTTCTGTTAAGGAAGAGATTTGAAAGAAAATTGTATATCAAGGCCATTTCTCTTTTCATGTGTTTTCCCTTTGGAAAAAAATTGTTTTTCACAAAATATGTTATGTTAATCTGTACTGTAATTATTAGTACTGTTGAAAGAAATTAATACATAGATAATAAAGTATGCTTTATGGTTAATTATTGATTGTTATTGTTTGGGCCTTATGGGTCCCTCCAAGGTGCATGTATTCAAGGCTTGGTCTCCTGGTGGCACCTTAGGAGGTGGGGTCTGGTGGGAGGAAGTTAGGTCACTGGGGATGTCCCCTTGGAGGGGACATTTGGACCTTGACTCTTTCTCTCTTTGCCTCCTAGCCACTATGAAGTTTTGCTCCACCATGTACTCATAGCCATGATGTTCTGCCTTGTGACAGTCCCAAATAACGGAACCAACTGCCTTTGGACTGAAACTCCCGATAACGTGAGGCACAGTCATATTTCCTGTGATTGTGTCGTTGATTGGACCAGGCATTTCGCTACAGAAATAGTCAGAGGACAACACCAACAGGAATCAACGCTCACAGGGTCTTTAATAATATTGGGTAGTATAGCTCGGCCCTTCTTTCCCTCACCTTTCATTTGGGAGATCCCAAGACCCCAACTGCGGAGATTATGCTGTCTGTAAGCAAGTAACTCAGCTGACAGAGCGCTTCCTTTTTAGGAATGACATCCTGGGTTGGTCCCTAAGTAGGAGTGGTAGTGCACACCTGTAATTCCAGCACTCTGGAGGTAAAGGCAGGGGGATCAGAAGTTCAAGGTCATCCATGGCTACCTAGTGAGTTCAGGGCCAGCCTGAGTGAGATACATGAGATTCTGTCTCCAAAAAATAAATAAATAAATAAATAAAAACAAAAGCATTCTACCTTCAGCCAGGGGCAGCTGAGAGTCTACTGGCTCTGTTCCACGGTAAGCTGTGATCTGCTCTTAATGCCTGCAATCATGATTAGGTAAATTGGCCTAATTGAGGGGAGATAAAATGGGTACATTTTTCAAATTCAGAATAAGCTGTTTTCTAATATCAGCTTTCTTAGTAATCAAGAAAACATTTCCCTTCAATAAGTGTTTTCATTTGAAGTCAGTTTAGATTTCTGGAAAAGTTGCAAAAATTGTACTCAGAGGCCCTGTGCAGCCTTTATCCTGCTTCCTCTAGTGGTGGCATCCTACTGTCTCTATATCACTGCAGAAAAGAGGATCGTCAGAACATATTAAGACTAGCCAAGGCGGGTGGTGGTGGTGCACACCTTTAATCCTAGCATGCAGGAGGCAGAGGCAGGCTGATCTCTGTGAGTTCAAGGCCATCCAGGAACTACCTATAGAGCTGGTTCCAGGACAGCCAGGTCTACACAAGAAACCCTGTCTTGAAAAACAAAGCAGACAAGCAACCAAATAAAAACCCTCAAAGCAAAACAACAACAGTACAACAACAACTAGCCAATCCACAGACCTCGATTTGAATTTCATTCGTTTGTCTGGATGCCTTTCTCTGGTCCAGGATCCAAGCCATATGAAGGGTGACATTTTGTTCTCCTGGCTTCTGGATCTTATATTTATAATTTAACTGGTGTGTGCTCTGTTGAGGAAAAAAGAGGGTGCTAGCATTGGCCTGGGCCCCATCACCTCCAAATCTTGTGTTTTCAGGAACTCCATGACACGAGGGCCTCAGTTCTTCTTCTGCCTTCCTCTCATGTCCCCCACTCTGGTAGTTTCCAGCTCCTCTGTTTGCCTCATTCAGTTACCACAGGTCCACTGGCCTCCCATCCTGAGATCTTGCTCGTCCCTCTTCCCCTGTCCCCTGTGCCCTGTGACTTGCCATCGGAGAGATGTTTCTTTCCTCTCTCCCAGTCTAGGGTCAACTGCTCAGCCTCACCCGGGCTCTGAGGCCTGGGAGCTAATGTATATCTTTATTCCTTTCATATTAATAGCATTTAAATTTCAGGAAAGTGCGGAGATAAAGGAACAGATTTAATCTCCTTGTTTAATTAGAAATCTGGTCCCGGATGCATAATCCTCCATCTGTACATTATTGCTTTTCAATTGAGAGCCTTATTTAAATACCTTTAATAATTATCAAAACAAAGCTCCATCATCATCCTTAAAACCAGAAGAAACTAAGGGGAAATTATGGAAGAACAGAATAGCCTTTCCACTCACTTTATGGGTGTATCTATTTATTGTAACCAAACACCTCTGGGCCCCAATTAGAATACTTTTCTTGTAACCTATCTTGCATTTCTTAGCTTGGAAGCCAAAGCCATGTTCAGAGACGTTCAAGTCCTTCAGGCTTGGCTGGCATCATGGCTCCTCCAGCCACTCACTGCTCGGAGATCAATTGTGAGTCTCTCATAGTCTCCTCTCCCAGTTTCAGAAGGAAGGCTTGCTGCAAGGATGAAGTGCTATCTTATCTGTGGTTCCCAGCTCTCAGCTGTCCTCCTATCATTTTCTCACTCTCAACCAAAAAGGAGGCGTGAGACGTAGCTGGGTAATACTGAAAGCATTTGATTACTCTTGATTAATTTTCCTTGCATTAAAAAGGAATTAAAATGGTTTGTTACAGCTTATAGCATTTATAAGAAGACTAAAACGGTCTCTTCTCATTTCTTATTTTAAAATTGTCGCTTGGAATAGGTCCATCTCTTGTCTTTATACTTTTGCTTTGTAGTTAATTATGTATTTATACACATGTGCTGTGTAGTTGAAAATTGTACACATTGATGTTGGGATGGGGTGAGGCATGGGAATGGGATGGAGAAGAGATACTAAGAGGCAGGTCTTTATTCTTCTGCTTTATACTTTCAAGGAAAAAGTTTGGAAGTATCTTTTTTTGTTTGTTTTTTTTTTGAGACAGGGTTTCTCTGTGTAACAGCTCTGTCCTGGAACTTGCTTTGTTGTCCAGGCTAGCCTTGAACTCACAGAGATCCACTGGCCTTCGCTGAGTGCTGGGATTAAAGGTGTGCATCACCACTGCACAGTGATTGGAAGTATCTATGAAAATATTTTTTATTGTAAACAAGTTCTTTTTTCAAACAATATATCATGATTCTCTTTCCCCTCCCTCCCCAGTTCCTTCCACTTCCCCTCTCCTTCGGGTCCACTCTCTTTCTGTCTCTCATTAGAAAAGAACAGGCTACTAAGAGATGACAACCAAGTATGACAAAATAAAATATAATTAGATGAAACAAAAATTTACATACCGAAGTTGGACATGGCAAACAAACAGGAGGATAAGAGTCCCAAGAGCAGGCACAAGAGTCAGAGACCCACTTGTTCTCATAGTCAAGAGTCCCATAAACAGCTACTAGCAATATATGCAGAGGACCTGGTGTAGACCCATGTAGGCCCTGTGCTTGCTGTTCTAGTCTCTGTGAGCACATATGGACCTTAGTTGATTCAGAGGGCCGTGTTCTTCTGGTGTCCTCCAGCTTCTCTGACTCTTAGAATCTGCATTCGCTAGTTCATCTTGGAGGTGATAATGGGAATTTGTAACACTTGTACTCAATTTTTAAAAATTTTTTTCTTGTGTGGTATGCTTATGGAGGTCTGAGATTGACATCAGGTATTTTCCTTAATTGTTTTTAAAATTATTATTATGATCATCGTTGCTGTTACTATTATTATTCTTTTTTGATATAAGGGTTCTCACTGAATCCTCATCTCATTAACTTGGCTGTACCGTTGGCCAGCAGTCTCCAGGGATCTTCCTGTCACTGACTACCCTGTGTTGAGATTACTTAGGTACATGCCACCACACCTGACCTTTATTTTTATGAAGTAGTGTCTGAGATTTTATTAAAGACACTCTAATATAGGCTTAAGCATTAGGGTTAGGAGAAAAAGAGATACTCAGAAGAAAGTCTGACTTGTGAAAATGTGGATTTGGGCTCCTCAAGTGGGCGTTTTACATGGGTGCTGGGGATCTGAACTTAGGTCTTATGTATGTAAGGCATGTACTTTATGATAACTGTCTCCTATCTATCTAACTTTTAAAATTTAAAAGTCTACACTTAAAGAAATTAGATGGCTTGATTTAAATAGGAATAGTGATGATTACTTGCTTTTCTGTCTTCTGGGGAGGAATCATTTTCTGTAAATGAAATGATTCTATTCAACGGAAACATTTTTAGGTTTGTGGGCCACACTTTATGGGTCCTGTATGGGGTTCCCTGGAAGAAACATGGAGGTTTCTCTTGTCACAACTTGCCGTGAGTGTGGGGTAGAGGAAAGGCTGAGTGACAATCACATGCCATACTCTCTTGCTTCCTTCTCACTTCTAGCTCTGGGCGTAGAAGTGTTCCATGGGCTCAGCTCTTTCCTATGGCTATCCTTACAGTAGATTCTTGGAGAAGCCCATACCGGCACAGACACAGGCATCTTATAGTGTCCACATAGACTATATCTGAGGTGAATACAATTTAGATTAGAGCTGGGACTTTGTTCTAATTTCTAAAGCATTTACATTTTAAAAGCATAATTTAAAATGGAGGCATTTTCCTAATACAGCTATTGACCCTCCCAACTTTAGAAATTGCTCTTTGTAATTCTAGCACAGGCAACCATGAAAACAAAGTACTCTTAAGCCTTGGGGGATTATCTTTAAAATAAAAACATAATGATGACTTTTGATACCTATAAAACATGACTTAAATATAAATGCTGCTTAGGTCCAGAGGCAGGATGTGAAATGCAAAAGTAATTATATGAGCATGGAAAACCACAGTGAGTTTAACTGAATTAATGTGGGAGATGTGACATGCCATTCAGCAGAGCAAGTAGATGGTCAGTAACAGAGATTGGAAAAGTCATGGAGAATCTCCCTTGGCCAGCACACATCTGACCAGGGACAGTTTGTCCCATGTAAAATTTATCTGACTGGGTAATTTATAAAGCAGAGCACTGGGGCTGGAAGGAGGGCTAAGTAGGGAAAGGCGCTTGCCACCAAGTCTGAGGACCTGGATTCCATTCCTGGCACCCACATGGCGGAAGGAGAGAAGCAACTCTGGCACATTGTCCTCTGACCTCCACGTGGGCATCAGGCATGGGCATGCCCACATGTGTACATACCCGTACACATAAAGTCAATTAATGTAATGCTATAGAAAAAAGTACAGGATTTTATTTCTTCACTGTTCTAGAAGCTGGGAAATGCCCTGTCAAGATGCTGGGGGTCAGTGTCTGGTGAGGGCTTCTCTATTCGTGTGGTGCAAGGCAGAAGAGCGTGAGGGATAGAGCCTGTCATCAGAAGACAGAATGAGGAAGAGCCCTTTCATAAAGGCCCTCATGGCACCCACGAGGGCTCTGGCACCCACGAGGGCTCTGGCATCACAACTTTAGCCCCTATGAGGCTTCCTTCTCCGTGCTGCCACATTGGTGACAGCCAACACAGGAAATTTGGAGGGACCATCCTTTAAACCATAGCAGTGAGCATATTGTGTGTACACATATTTGCGTACACGTGCACATGCTTATATATTTACATACACTTTTTTTTTCAAGACTTGTATATAACTTGGTTAACTTTTTTTTTTGAGACAGAGAATTGCTATATAGCCCAGGCTGTCCTCAACCACAAAATTCTCCTGCCTCAGCCCTTCAAGTGCCGGAATTAGAGTCATGTGTTAGCATGCACATACTGTTTCAAGTTTCTAAATGTAGCTTTATCTGTAGAGACATTTAACAAATATTTATAGCATTGTTATTCAATAGTGATATGCTAGGTGCTGTTTGTTACATAAAATATTTGCCCTCCAAGAGTATATACATCCTCAAAAGAGAGGCACAACATTGAAACAGGACAGACTAGGTACATGGCATGTTGGGAGCAGTCAGAGAGAGACTGGCTGTGCTCCAGGGGCTGCTAGAGACCGGCCACCACAGACGCCAGAGCACTGAACGGTCTGTGAAGAAACCAGCACCACTAATAAAGCTGCAGTGTGGCTGGACCCATTATAAAAAAGAGAAACAACAACAACTATGGTTTTATTTTAAAGTTACGTCTCTGTGTATGGTTCTGTGAGGGCGTGTCCAGGGCCTGTGGATGAGAGGAGGGAATCAGACCTCCTGGAGCTGGCAGTTTCAAGCAGCTGTGAGACTCCAGGTGTGCTTGCTCGGGTCCAGACCCTGGTTCTTTAGAAGAGCCATCTCTCTAGTCCTAGAAAAGGCGTCTTAAAGGACGTGACAGTGAGATCTGTCCCACCTTTGAAAAGGATGGAGAGTGGGAAGAGGAACGATCTAGACCGAACCAGATTTAGAACTTCCTGACATACAAAATAATTTTTTGACACTTAAAAGTGGATTAAGTACATTTTGGCTACATAATATAACTAATTATAGCTCCAGGATTTTTGAATATTAGATATTTATTTATTATCATTCCTGTAGGTGATAATTATTATGATACCTGTGTATTTGTACTCACAGCCATTGAATAGGAACAGAAAAACAGTGTACAGACATGAATGCTTGTGTGGGAAGAACTCACCTGCCCTACCTCCACCAAGAGTCCAGGCTTTTCAAGAACCTACACACCACATCTATGGGTATTAAATATGAAAAGAACACAGCCCACTGTGGTGTCCTCTGATGCTAGCTGTACCCATATGTCTCCTAAGGTTTTTCTAGCCATTTTAAGATTTTCCTTTTGTGTTACTTAAATCACAATGTAGGTCCATATCCTTGATAGACAGCCAATAACGTCTGAATCAAGTTTAGTACCAGGTGGTTTACGACTGATCTATTCCTAGCTCATCTATTTTTTACTCAGTCAACACTTACTAAGCTCAGATCGCATGCCAGGTATTGAAGAATTGGGTCTGAAGACACAATCTGTCTCCTGACAGAACTCTAGTCTAGGAAACAAGGGGAAGACATCAGGGGGACGTGAGCTATGGCAGAGGCAAGAGCTGGTGGGATGCCAGCCATGCCGAAGGGGCATAGCAGCATGGGAGCTCTTGAGTCCTCTCCAGAAGACACTACCAGGGTACTTACAATTTATTTAGTCATTCCCTGATTTGCGGAACATGATAAAAACCACTTCTACTTCTGAATGTGTTTCTGGAAGAATTGAAAACAGGGACTCAGAAAAGATATCTGTTCTCTCTATTCATTTTAGCTTTATTTACCATAGCCAAATGATGGGACTAATCAAATACCTTCTGACAGACAAATGTATATATGTATTATATACGTACCATGGAATATTATTCAGCTTTAAAAAGAATAAAATTTGAACTGGGTGTGGTTGCATTGGCTTTTAATCCCAGTACTTGGGAGGCAGAAGACAGGTGGGTCTTTGTGAGTTTGAGGCAAGATAGATCTGTAACAGTGACTCTCTGTCTTTAAAACAAAAAGGAATTCTGACAACATGACTGAAACGCATGAGTATTTGCTAAGTGGTATAAGGCACAAACAACGACAAATGGTAGGGGTTAGATTTTCTAACCTACATAATTTTCTAAAATATGGCCGGCCACTCTGTCACGGATGTGGAATCTGTTTCTCCCTTCCCCTGAGTTCTGGCAGCCCTTGGACTTGATTGCCTTGTTTGATAGACTGGCAGATGGGAGGTATGTGACAAGGTTAGGTGGTAGAAAGCCGTGAGCTGACATGCAGCAAGCTGTGGTCCTGGAGACCCACTCCTGGACCATTTCCTAGTGTGAAGCTGGATATTCATTCCCACAGATGTTTTGTTGGTTTACACATCGACCCGTAGAACCCCAAACTCAGATTCTCCCATATTTTCTGACCTTGGTCCTTTAAATAAAACCAATATGTCTACAGCTAGAGTGTATTAACAGAACCCACGTGTTTTGCTTTTTTGTTCTCTTTGTTCAGAGTTCTCTCTGCTTACATGCTGTCCCTTGTCTCATCTTTCCCAAAATTCTTGATCATTCACTTTCATCATTGGGTCACGGGGCATTTGTTTCTTTGGTTTCAAGGGTTTTATCTGCTATGATCCGTAGAGTCTCTTCTGCAAGATATAGATGCCATAGTTGTCTGCTCCATCCTATCCCAGGCCAGAGAGATTTACCAGACCTCCTTTTAAAAAAATATTTGAGTCTGATTATGGTGTAAGTATTTGTGTGTGCATGTGTGTGTGTGCATATTTGTGAGTGTAGAAGGAAGAGGACAACCTTGGGTGTTCGTCCTTGTCTTTCACCTTATTTGAGAAAGGGTCTTTTGTTGTTTTCTGCTCCATATGCCAGGCTAGCTGGCCTCTAAGCTTCCTGGAAATTCTTTTGAAAGTATTTATCTGAATCCTCCATCAGCTTAGAGATACAAGTTAGAAAACCATGCTTGTTCTCTATTTCTACCCTCATCCCTCTTAATCCGTCACTGGGCTTATTTAGCTATATATCTACTTCACCTCTTATATTCAGAGTATTATGATGGACAGATTAGATGTTATTATGTTGTAAATGGTGAAACTAGGCCTCCTTTCTTTAGCTCTTTTTCTTTTCTTTTGAGACGGTGTCCCATGTAGCCTAGGCTGACTCAGACGCCCTATGTAGACAGAGATGACTTTGACCTTCTCATCATTTTGTCCCCACCTTTCAAGTGCTGGAATTACAGGCTTGTGGCACCACACCTGGCTTTCATGGTGTAAGGGTTGGAACTCGGATTCAGATATACCTCCAGCCCCTTAGTAGGTCCTTAGTATAACATCACCCCTTTGAGGATTCAGGGACAGTGATAGAAATGAAGGGTACTAAGTCAAACCTCCATAGTTGAATCTTGGTCTTGTCATCCTCTGTTAACTCTGCTCAACACTTCCTTGAGAACTCCTTTGCCCTTGCATTGCTGCTGTGAGCTAGACATTCCATTGGTCAACTTGTTCTAAGACCTTGATTTAGGCCTCAGTTCCTTAGACAATTTGTATTAGTTTTTTCTGTCTCTGTTTCCTAATTTGGAGGACTGGGGGGAGGCAATACTTTTGGGAATCCTCTGAGATCTCGATGGGATATTCGTGATCATGTTCACAGCTAATCCATAAAAACATTTCTACAAACGAGAAACAGGTACCCCTGCCTCTAGGCACACAGTGCTATGCCAGGGTGTGCCTGTTTTGAGTGGAGTATGGAGAGATCTACCTTGCATCTACTTGGCTAAAGCAGACCACAGAGCACACAGCCATGTAGTCTTTTTGTCTTAATTTTCTTTATTGTGCTAAGCCACATAAGATGTAAGCATTACTATGATATTTAATATTGAATGTCAACTTAGCAGGATCTAGACTCACCCAGAAGGCAAATCTTCTTGGTATGTCTGTGAGTGAGTTCTAGATTGGGTTGGTTGAGGTGGAAAGGCCCACCCTAAATGTGGACAGCACTATTCCATGGCCTGGGATCCTGGACTCTATAGAAAGGAGAACAGGAGTGAGCCCTAGCATCCATCTTTTTCTGCCTCCTCACTCCAGATGCAATGTGATCAGCTGCCTCTTTCCACCTTGCTTCCACCTCCACAAGGAGCTGTACCTATAACCTGTGAGTCCAAATTGACCTTTCCCTCCCTCAGTTGCTTCTGTCAGATGTTGCCACAGCAACCAGAGAGCAACTAGTTCCCCTCTTACTTATTATAATTCAGTGGCATCAATGCATTCTTGAAATTGCCCAGCTATTCCCACTACCCATATTCACAGCTGTCTTCACCTCATCAAAGCAAAGCTTTAATACTAAATTGTAACTCCCCATTTCCCTTTCCAGCAGCCCCTCGCAACCACCATTTTATTTTCTCCCTAAAGACCCAAGGAATTCTAGCATTTGATTATTCATGTCGTGGTTTGTGTGTGTGCGCACACTCAGAGGCCAGAAGAGATCTTCCTCTATTTCCCTGGACCTTATCTTTTGAGGCAGGGTCTCTCTGAACCCAGAGCTACTCATTTCCCTTAGGCTGACTAGCAGTCAGCTCCTGGGATCTGCTTGTCTCTAACTCTCAGGATGGGGGATACAGGCATGCCTGGTGATGTTTAGCTTTTACGTGGGTGTCAGGATTTTGAACTCAGGTTCTCTTGCCTTCACAGCAAGTGCTCTTACTCAGCCATCTTCTTAGCTCTAGAGTTTACTTTATAATGATAAAATATAACTTGTATGCATACTAGGACTTTGTATTAGTAGTAATATCTATCATCTATCATCCATCTATCTATCTGTCTGTCTGCCTGCCTATCTACCTACCTACCCACCCACCCACCCACTCTTCTTCTTCTTCTTCTTCTTCTTCTTCTTCTTCTTCTTCTTCTTCTTCTTCTTCTTCTTCTTCTTCTTCTTCTTCTTCTCCTTCTCCTTCTCCTTCTCCTTCTCCTCCTTCTCCTTCTCCATCATCATCATCATCATCATCATCATCATCATCATCATCATCTATCATTTATGCATCTACCATCTCTCTGTATTCACTCATCTCCCTCTTCCCACAGAGTAGCTCATGTGATGTTGATTAGATAACAGAATCACTCCTCTTATTTGCACGGTCTCAAATACTTCATTTAATCCTCACAATGGTCCCACAGGGTGAGTTTCCCATCTTTCGCTTCAGTAATGAGTCATCTGGGTTAGTCAGTGTTAGAGCAGGATGGAGTCCCACATTTCCTAACTTACACACAGACTCTTTCATGGTGTCATACCTTCGCACTGGCTTGGTACAATGGTTAAGCTTAGTATGAGACTGTTTTTTACTTTATATTTTGCATCTCAAAAACCAAAACATTCACTCTTCAGCCACTGAACAAACCTCAACAGGTAGCATAGGAAGCACAATGGGGCAGGCAGAGTTTGTCTTCTTTCGGATGGTACACTGACCTTAGCTGTCAGAACATTTAATTTAAGTCACAGGTGAGAGGAGGCAGCATGTTCAACCAAAGGGCTATGGATTCTATAGAAATGAGCTAAGATCAATGGGGCTTAGATTGCCAAAGGAATGGGGGATGAGGGCATCTTTAAACCTGCAGCTTAGGCAGCCAATCACAATCATTTATTGTGGCTTCTGTATATTGCTGCCTAGGTGTATCACGTGTGATCTTCTACAAATGAGACTTCTGTGAATAGCTTGGTTGCTTAGCACAGTGGCTTTTAGATAAATCTCATATATCTGTTCCATATCACTCTTTGTTGCTCGATTTCAAAATGCTGGCAAAACACTAGGGGGCTGAGATAATCTAGCGCTTAGCTAACGAGTGTAAGTGTGGCCCTGACGGCAGTGAGACCGTGTCTGTACCACTCACAGCTACAGTCCCGGATTTTAGGAGCTTCCCAAAGCTAGATACTTTCCTTGATAAACACCTTTCCATTTTTTTTTTTTTTTTTTTTTGTGTGTGTGTGTGTGTGTGTGTGTGTGTGTGTGTGTGATGACTCATGCACTTCTAATGGCATTTTTATTGTTCAGGCAAGCACTGCATCTTTTATTGCGGAGGCACTAGATTTAGGAAAACTTTGAAGTATCGTTTCATAAGTCCAGGCCTTGAAGTATTTCTTTCTCTAAAGGTAGAAGATTATGTGACAACCCCCCTTGCCCGATAAAGTGTCAGTCACGTGACTGACAGAACAAAGGACATCCGGAGTTGTTGGAATTGGTGTTGAACTACAATAAAGACACTGGCCCTGTCTTGTAGCAACTGTAGAGGGCTGCGCGAACACACCCACTCCAGTCTGACGTCAGCTGTATCTCAGGAGACATAACATGATTTATAGCAACACTGAATCCAGATTACAGACAGCAAGAAGGCCCATATGGTCCTAGGTACTTTTTTTTTTGGCAACAAATGTGATTTATTTAACAACCTATGGCTTTAAACTCAGAATCAGAGAATTATTTAAGGATGTGAAGGATCTTTAGATTTAGCCGAAGATAGTTGGTCCAATATTTTTGTTTTGAATAAAAAGAACTGATCCCAGAGTTAGCAGATAACTTGTACAGTGCTAACTCCAAGACACTTGGGTGCTGTGAGGTTTACTCATCATATCTTCTACCACTTCCTTGGTGCTAGATAAAGGAAAGCGTGTTTTTAAAAGATATTTGTTTTAAGAGATAGTAGATTAGATTCATTCAGAACTTTGAAAAACAGGGGCTTGGGAGGTAGCTGAGTCAGCGATATGCTCAGACATAAATTCAGTCCCTAGAACCCACGTCAAAATGCTAGGTGTGGCATGTACTTATCATTTCAGTTCTGGGGACCCGAAGACAAGCGGATCCCTGGGACTTGCTGGTTGGCCAGCTTCATCTGCTCAGCGAGCTCTAGGCCAATGAGATGTCCTGTTTCAATCAAACAAAGTGGGTGGTTCTTGAGGAATGATACCATAGGCTGACCCCTTGCTTCTACATGTGTGTACACACAGCATATACACACATATCTGCATACAAATATGCACTCACACAAACAGTAACCCTACACACACACACACACACACACACACACACACACACACACACACACACAGAGAGAGAGAGAGAGAGAGAGAGAGAGAGAGAGAGAGAGAGAGAGAGAGAGATGTAAGCACTGTAATGTCTTCATTTTTCCTTTTGATCAGCTCAGTGCCAAGGGAGTCTAGGTGAGTGGGTATAGCTGTTGTTAACCCAGGTTACAGCCTAGGAACCTGAGGTTTATTAGAAGTGATTAAGGACTTGGATCCGAACTGCACACAGTGACCTCCCAGTGCCATCCCTGGGACCACACCCAGTCACCACCTGACTTGATTGCTGCAGCCTCGGGGTTGTTGGAAGGGGATACTGGCAGGTAACAAAATACTCACATCCCAATGACCGCTGTTCTTTTCTCTTCCACACCACCGTCTTTATTCTGCTTATCACAACAGCTTTTCTTTTCATAGGCCTCAAACCTGGGGCAGCCCACATACTGCCCGAGGCTTCCCACCCCTGGCTCCCATTTCTTCTCAGATGCAGCTGCAGGCTTCCTTCTTGTTTTATTAACACTTTTGATGGTAAAGGTCCTTAGGGCAGACAATGTTATTTATTGTGTAAGCCTCTGAATGCTGTTGACACACGCATAAATATGAAAATAACAATGTCCTATTTTGATTGAAGGGGATTTCTTTGTAGTCTTTGTTCATTTTGCTTCTACTTTTTGGTGCCGGGGGTGGAAGCTGGTGCCTCCTGCATGTCGAGCGCTTGCTCTACCACTGAGCTGCACCCCAGCTCATGTGGTTATTCTTTACAAAGAGCAGGTTATTTGTTCGATTGTGATTGTGAGAGAGGTTATAAGTGGGCCCCTCTGTCTTTAAAAAAGAAAAACAAAACCTCTGCTCATTCTTTATATTGAGGGCAAAGATACGTACTTTCATTCAGCTTTTACTGGAGTTAGGCGCTGTGGAGAACATTTGTTGCATTAAGAGTATTCCCTTATTTAGTTGAATGGTTTGCTGCTCCTGGCTTTAAATTTAAGAAAATACACTGTTTTGAGGTGATGAGCATAACATGAAGGTACTTTCTACCTGAAAGCATTTCTACAAAGAGCTAGAGTTTGATTTATAGTGTGGATATTGGTGGCGGGACGATAAATATGCAGTCCAGATTCAATTTTGATCCCAGCCATCCAAACCATACAATTTTCTTTTCTTCCAGGGTCACTCAGTAAGTGATATTTGGATGTGGCTGTAGATGTGATGCTGGTTTGCTTTAAAGTGCAGTTCAGGCATGCCCAGCACTGCTAATGAAGCAGAAGCTAGGTGACTGAGATGCATGTCCTACTGGGCATTGCAGCCTCCCAGGAAAGTACTCTTGTGACTCCTGCTGCTGGGAGGGCATGTCTGGGCCTTTCTGAAGACCTAGTCAGGGATGTCCACTAAAGTCTATTGCAGAGTCATTGAGAACTCTGTGATGGGGTTCATCTTCAGTGAAGGAAGAGCCAAGCTTGAAGAGATTGATTCTCTTCAAGGAGCAGGTGGGAATGCTCTGAGTTTGTGCCCTGCGTTTTCCTCCCATGTACAGTCTTTCTGAACTCATGGCTGAAAGCAAAAGTCAGATTTGTTTAATTATACTACCCCCAAACAGAAACTACACAAACCGTAGGAACTATCAAGAGAAGGAGTTGTCCGTTTCACTTCCCTGCTCACTGTAGACCATGCCTAGAGGGGCCCCAGGAAGCTCATTATGACTTCCTTCCCTACAAGGAAGACAGCTCCAGCAGAGAAGGAGTAGTTCAGATCTTGCTCTATAGAGCCTTGTGGTGGTTTGAATGAAAATGGCCCCCATGGACTCATAGGGAGTGGCATTGTTGGAGGTGTGGCCCTTGTTGGAGTAAGTGGGGCTTTTCTGGAGTAGGTGTGGCTTTCTTGGAGGAAATACGTCACGGGGGCGGGCTTTGAGGTTTCAGATGCTCAACCTAGAACCAGAGGCACTCAGTCTTCCTGCTGCCCTCCAATCCAGATGTAGAACTCCTTGGCTGCAGCACCATGTCTGCCTGCATTCCCTCATGATGATAATGAACTAAACCTCTGAACCTGTATGTCAGCCCCAATTAAATGTTTTCCTTTGTAAGAGTTGCTGTAGTCATGGTGTCTCTTCATAGCAATAGAAACCCTAACTAAGACCAGCATCATCAGCATCACCATAGTGCCCCCTCACTGAGAAGCCCCATCTCCTAGGAGAATGAAGCAATGCTGTTCTGGGGCACTTGTCATAGCTGTGTTTTTTGTGGAAGCTGAAGGACTGAGCTCCCCTGGAAAGTTACCTGACCAAGAACTGGCCCTTTCCAGTTAGAGAGAAGAAGGCATCGGCATGCATGTGTGTATGTATTGCATGCATGAGTCTATGCAACTCACAACTGCATTTAGTGTTTTTTAGTTTTTTTTCAAGTGATCTTAAGTTTATTGCATCCTCTTAGTTTATAAGAGCATGTCCTTCTACCTACAAGTAGAATCCAAGGCAGTGCTAAGGGATTCCATGACTGATGGCACCCAGGCACCTGCCCTTTGCTTTCCCTGCATGTTCAAATGTGTCTTCTAATGATCTGTGTTGTATCCCTTCACTATCTGGTCATGCTCATGTTTCCTAGTGTCACTGTGAGCCTCTGCTAAGTCCTGTCCTTGTCTTGTCTACTTGTTCCTCAGCTTGTTTTTATTGATGGAGTGCACGCCTCAGTGCTCCTTAAAGCTTGGTAGCCAAGCATGGTTTTAGTACCTGCAATGAGAACCAGTCGCAGTTAGAGATTAGTCCTGTGACATCTGCTAATGAGACTGGACACAGACACAGAAAGGAACATATTCAAATGAGGCCATTATGTCTCATTTCCATCAGAAACTTGAAAACCTCAGAGGGATCAAAAGTTCCATGTGATTTCTTTTTTTTTTCTGAGAGAAGATAATTGTTCTGGCAGTAAAGACAAAGCCTCAGAGATTAGTAGACAGTTGAATACCAGGAGCATATGTGATGATCTTGCTAGCCAGTTAGGTCAGGGTTAGCTTGAAAAAGCAAAGAGTATCTTCTGTTTTCCCAGACTCTCCTCTGCTCTGTAATGATTCGGGGTCTCCTTTTCCATCTGATAATACTCTCTTCATTCTTTACAGCTTAGCTCCTTGCCAGTGCCTCCTCTATGTCCCAAGGCAGGGTTAGCCATCTCCTATCCCTTACCTGGAACTTCTGTAGCAGCCTGCAGGACACAGCTGTATTATGTTTACCAGGAAACAGGACAGAGTTGCATATTATTATGTAAAGAACTGGATCATAAACATTTCAGATTTTTTTGTCCATATGGTCTTGCTACAACTATTCCACTTGGCTGTCGTGGGGTGACACAGTCACAAGCTATATATGTAAATGAAGCAGCCTGGCTGGGCTCCAATAACATTTAATTATGGACTCTAAAATTTGGGTTTTATATACGCTGTGTGTGGCATGAAATACTCTTTCTCACTTCATTTTTTTCTCTTATACATTGAAAACTATAAAAGTCAGCCATAAAAATACACAGGGAGTTGGCATGTGGACTTTACCTGCCCACCTTTGGCATGGGATACCGATTTGGATGTACGTCTTCATCTCTATTTGACCATGAACACGTGGAGCGCCATGAGTGCATCCCCGCCCCAGAGAATATAGTTCCTGAAACTGGTAAGAGTTTAACAAATTTAACAAATATTTGCTATGGGAATGCTTGTATGAGAGCACACTGTAATAATATTTCCCAATATTTGTTGAGCACTTATGATGATGCTAGGCCATTTGACAAATGCTTTATTTGCACTTTCTCATTTAATTTTGTTATCTAGGGACATTAAAAGCAATGATTATCACTCTATTCTGCTAAACACTGTGTAGTCTCCTTCAATCCTCTCAATAACTCGCCAGGGACTAGGTCCCTGTTCAGGTCTTTCACAGCTCAGAGAAAACACTCTTGGAGAGAGTATTTGTCCAAGATAAGAGGGTTGAGATGGTTGACTTAATTGTCAAATTGACACGACCTAAAAATACCAGGGAAGAGAGTAAGTGTGAGGAATTGTCTACACTGGGTTGGCTTATGGGCATGCATGTCTTCGGGGTTTGTCTTCATTAAGTTAATTGATGTGGGAAGACTGAGCTCAGTGTGGGCATCCTCTGCTGTAGGGACCCAGGACCTAGATGCCCTTCTTCATGAACTTGAGCATGAAGCATGTTATAGAACAGATGTGGCTGACTATGGAACAGTGTTAGTGACTTTTTTTCATGCCTTTCCCACCCATTTGGCTGTATCTAAGGACTATGATGCTTGTTTTCTAACTACCTGTGTCATGTTTGGAATGATGCTTCAACTCTTTCAGCCCCATCTGCTAGAAGAGAAAAGAAGTTGAATTACAAGCTGCCAAACATCTCCTCTTTTGATAGGCTTCTGTACCTTGGTCCTCTGATGTTTTCTGGTTATTTATTGCCATTGCGTGTCTTAGTTCTTCTCATAGTCCTTGGCTACAGAAACTGCGGGTGTCATGGGCTTGAACTTGGTGGGGAACAAAGGAGAAGGGAACCTAGAACAAAGAGGCTCATCTAACTCAGACATTCTTTAAGTCCCCAAATGGTTGCTTTAAGGAACTCTACTTTTCTGATTTTGTTTTTTGATGTGATGCTAGCTTTTCCATGAAGGAAAAAAAAGGATAACAAAATGACAGTCGTGACAGCGTCTTCTGTTTCCATAGCACTGTTTAAAAGCAACTTTGAAGGCAGTATTTAGTCATCCTTCCAATGATCCTTTAAGATAGATAAGCGTGGTTTGTTTTTATTAGAAGATCATTTTACATAGTTACAGAATGGGGCTTTTTTTTGTTTTAAGCCAAAGGCAGTGAGTGGTCCTGAGAGATTTCAACTTTAGGGTGACTGGTCACTTCTCAAAGTGATGGCCACAGTTCTTGAACACACACACACACACACACACACACACACACACACACACACACACACAGCTATGTGCTTCAGAACTTCCAGAAATTTAAAGATTTATGTTATTTTCCATTATGTGTATGTGTGTGAATCGGTGTGTGGGTATGTGCATGTGAGTGCAGGTACCCTTAGAGACCAAAAGTGCATGTCGGTTCACCTAGAGCTGGAGTTAGAGTTGAATGGCCCAGTGTGGATGCTAGGATCTCAACTGAGGTCCTTTGCAAGAGCAGTAAGTGCTGTTAACTGCTGAGTTATCTTTGCCCCATTTTCAGAAATTTAAAACACATTTCCCATTTAACATAAATATGGCCTTGATATTTAAAGATCCAACGTCCTTGTTTGACTGATGTGTACATCAGCCATTTGAATGAGATGGAACTGGAAGACCCAGCTCATTCTAAATAAACATTTGCTGAATAAGTAGAGGGACACTTGGTGCAGTGTTTGGAATGCAGGCAGGAAGGGATAGAATGGACACGTCAATGCCATGTGGCCAGAGCACTGGCCCCCAACAACTGTGAGGGTGAGACTGGTAGTTTCTCTAAGATTTGTTTAATAGACAAAATGGGATGCATATTTTAAGATGGCGATCTCTTTATTTGCAGATAATAAAGTGTTCCCAGAGTGGCAGAATTCTTATAAATAAAGTAAAAAAAAAAAAAAAAAACTTGCAAAAATTTGTATAAACCAGCCTTTCAGACAATGAAAAACTGTCAATTTTACATAAAACTAGACAAGTCTTGGCAACAGGAGCTTTTAGCATTCTTGTACAGTTGTTTTCACAAGCAGAGCCTGGCAAGCAGGACAGGTCATTAGTAACAAGAAAGAAGAATAGAATGTGTTTTGGGGGGACCTCCCATTTTTCCTTTGGTACTGGACATTTTCTACATCTTTCATTACTCCACAAGAATGATCTACTTATGTGAACCTCTCCTTTTTTAATTAAAAATCTATTTATTTATTTATTTATTTATTTATTTATTTATTTATTTTATATGCATACGTGTGTGTGGATGGGGAGCATGTCTGTGCCACAGTGCACACGTGGAGATCAGAGGACAACCTGTGGGAATCAGTTTTTCTGCTTCTACCCATGTGGGGTCTCAGGGATTGAACTCAGGACATCAGGCTCGGTGACAAGGGTCTTTACCCAGAGAGCTACCTTATGAGACTCAGACTTAACGTGTCACCCCAAAGTCCTGTGTTTGGAAAACGTAATAGCTCACTGTCACAGTGACGGGATTGAGAGCTTGGTGGGGTTTGGGTCAGAAGGGTTTCTCCTCCTGTGGGGGACTAAAGCTGGCATGAGAAGGGCTTGGGGGAATGGTTATGATATCTTTTCTCCTTCCACCTTCTACCGTACAAGGATGCAGCAGAGACCCCACACCAGACACCAGTGCCTTTATCTCAGACTCACAGCCTCTAGAACTATGAAAAATAGACCTTGAGTTCTTTATAGCTTGTCTAGTCTCAGTGGCGGAAAAGAGAGTAAGTCTGCAGCCTTCCCCACAGCGTTCCAAAACTCAGGGACAGCTCTATCGCCTACCCCTTTCTTATCGCCCCTTGTCTTTCCCTAACTAGTTAAACTAGGGCATAACTACCAACCCCATCTGGTGTGTGTGTGTGTGTGTGTGTGTGTGTAGATCAGAGGACGACATCGTGTGTCCTGTGTTACTGCTTTTTTGCGTTATTCCTCCGAGGCAGGGTCACTTGCCGAGCTTGGAGCTAGGCTGGTAGCCAACAAGTCCCGTAGTTCTCTCTCTCCCCTCCTGCAGTGTTAGGGTTACAGGTGTGTGTGTGTGTGTATGTGTGTGTGTGTGTGTGTGTGTGCAAACACACGCAGACTTTCACGTGGGTGCTGGGCATCTGAACTCAGGTCCTTATGCTGGGCGGTGAGTGCCTCTTACCCACTGAGCCACCTTAGTAGCCTCTTCAAGAACTTCTATTACGTGGCAAATCAATCGGATACGTGAATTCATATTATGGTATTAAAGCAGTGCTAGGCTTTGGAATTTTATGAATAATGAAAATGCCTGAAAAATTTTGAATTGTCAGATTTTTTTTATTCAGCTTATAGGGCCATAATTTTTATGAAATAAAAGATAACCGAATGACTATAAATTTGGGATGTAGATATACAGTCTTACGGTAAAAAATAGTCTAGCCCAATAGAGCACTATTTGCAAATTTACGCTGATGTGTATTTTTTTAAAGAAGGCATGTTTCTAATGGATTGGATTCAATGAAATTTCAGTATTCAGTATTATGTTATAAATTCACAGATAAAAATTGTCAATTGAACAATCTACACCAGAAGGTCAAAATCATCTAACATGATGTGGAATTAAAACTTTTTCCTGTAGTCCCCTGTCAAACATCACATCTCATAGAGGTGAATTTGACAAAACTGTAAGCTCCATTTTAAAACTCAATTTGAAATGTTCTAGTTGAACGGAGCAGCCTGGGAGCTGAGGATCTGTCCCTGGCTTTTTCTGGCATCCTCTCTTTGGAGGGCTGATGGGAAAACCTGAGAAAGGAAGCCATGAGGCAGGAGTCTCCTTGACACTCTGCTGAGGGGGGGCCACAGACCAACCAGCCAGCATCTGTTGACACTCAGGGAGTGTCTTTTTCACCTGACCTGGGGTGGTGGAAAACCGAGTGAGGCTGCCCCCAAGAAGCCTTCCGCTCTCAGCAGGCACCATGGCAGGCTCCCCCAGACTCTGAGCACTGTGTGAAAGAATTTGCATTTAAAGAGCTGACTAACCAAACAAACCGTCCAAGGCCCTCCATTTTAGGGCAGGCGGTGGTCCTTTAGAAAGTTAGATAAGAGTCTAAGCAAAATCTTTCCGGGAAAAATTCCACAAAACCTGTACAAAAAATTATGTGCATTCGGGGCTTAGAGTACAGTGACTCTGTGTTAGGGCCTTAGGTTTTTTTCTATTGTGCAAGCATTCCTTCCTATGAAACTACATACGGATGTGGTAGGTAGAAACTGCAACATGATTCAAACTGATTTATTGTTGCAGTAAAATTACAGAACAGCTGGAATGTCATAAAATAAAATAATTTCCTTTTTTCACTTTGAAAACCATTATGGAGTCCAAACCTCTCAGACCGAGGCCTCCTCCTTAGATGGTAGTGAAGAATCCACACTGTAATATAATATAGCGATCCTGCAGGCATGCCAGCTGTCCCAGCTCCTCAACTTTCTATGTTCTAACTATGATGTTGAGGAGAGGCTGGGATAGTTTCGTACCTTCAATTAACCTTGACCTCAAATCCCTCCACAGGTAAAAAGGCATATGCTTTATGAAATGTAAGACAGGACTGTTTATATGATGTTCTTTTGTTTGTTTGTTTTTTATACAAGGTCTCATTTTATAGCCCTGTCTAGCTTGGAATTGACTATGTAGACCAGACTGACCTTGAACTCACAGTGGTCCACCTGCCTCTGCCTCCTGAATACTTGGATTAAAGGCATGCATTATCATGCTCAGATATGTCCCTTCATTTTTTACTTCAATATATTCAATATTATCAGGTGTGACTTCTGTTACACACACAGACACACACAGGACACACACACACACACAACACACACACACACACACACACGCACAGTTATAGACACTGAATGCTTTCCTCCTCCTTTGGACATCGAGGGTCATGTCGTGTCCCCCCCCCCCCCCCCCCCCCCCCCCCCGTGTGTGTGTTGTGTGTGTGTGTGTGTGTGTGTGTGTGTGTGTGTGTGTGTGTGATGCATATGTGGAAGCCAGAAGTAAATTGTTTCTCCACTCTGTATTTGAGACAGGGCATTTTACCTGGAACCTGGGCTTACTTACTTGATCAGGCTAGGCTGGGCCTGGTCCGCAAACATCAGGTAGCCTCCTCTCTCAGCCTAAAACCAGCTGTTTTGTTTTTTTTGTTTTTTTTGTTTTTTTAGGGTACAGAGGAAAGGGTTTTATTTGGCTTACACTTCCATATCAACAATTCATCACTGAAGGAAGTCAAGACTACTCTAGCAGGACTGAAACCTGGAAGCAGAGGTTGATACAAAGGCCATGGAGGGGTACTGCCTACTGGCTTGCTTCACATGGCTTGTTCTATTAAAAAGAGTTCACCTTGCTCTTTTTTTTTAATTAAGAATTTTTTTTTTCATTCATTTTACACACCAATCAAAGATCCCCCTCTTTCCTCCTCCCTCCCCCCAGCTTCTCCCTCCCAACCTACCCCTCACTCCTCCCCACAAGAAGGCAAGGGGCCCTCTCATGGGGAGGGCACATCCAGTAGAGGCAAGTCCAAGCCCTTCCCCCTGCCTCAAGGCTGTACAAGGTGTCCCATCATAGGTAGTGGGCTCCAAAAAGCCCCTTCATGCACCAGGGATGAATTTCGATCCTACTACCAGCCCCTGACACTGTCCCCCAGTAGATCAAGCTACACAACTGTATCATCAAGCAGAGGGGCCTAGTCCCAGGCCCATGCAGGCTCCACAGCCATTGATCCAATTATCATCTCCACAGCCATTGATCCAATTATCATGAGCTCCCTCTAGTTTGGTTTGGTTGTCTCTTCAGGTTTTCCCCATCATGATCCTGATGCACTTGCTCATAGAATCCCTCTTCTCTCTCCTCAAACTGGACCTCTGGAGCTCTGCCTGGTGTTCGGCTGTGGATCTCTGCATCTGCTCCCATCAGTCTTTGGAGAAAAGCTCTGTGATGACAGTTAGGGTATTCACTGGTCTGATCACTGAGGTAAGCCAGTTCAGTTCAGGAAACCTTCTCTACTATTTTCTAGTAGTCCAAGTTTGGGGTCATCCTTAGGGACTCTCCCTAGCACCGGGGTTTTCTCTATCCCCATGATATCTCCCTCTATCATGGTATCTCTTTTATTGCGTTGGGAAATCCCTATTCCAGCTCAATCATCCCATTCCCTTATGTTTCTCATCCCCTACCCCCTACCCTCCATTGCCCACTCCTCATCCCCAGTTTTACTCATGGAGATCTCATTTATTTCTCCTTCTCAGGGACAATCCATGCACACCTCTTTGGATCTTCCTTGTTAGCTAGCTTCTCTAGGGCTGTGGTTATCCTTTGCTTTACATCTAGTATCCACTTTTGAGTGAGTACATACCATGTTTTGTCCTTTTGAGTCTGGGTTACCTCACTCAAGATGATATTTTTTAGTTCCATCCATTTGCCTGCAAATTTTCATGATGTCATTGTTTTTTCTCTGCTGAGTAGTACTCCATTTGTGTATATGTACTACATTTTTCTTAATCCATTCTTCAGTTGAGGGGCATCTAGATTGTTTCCAGCTTCTGGCTATTATGAATAATGCTGCTGTGAACATAGTTTGAGCATGTGTCCCTGTGGTATGATTGAGCATTCCTTGGGTATATGCCCAAGAGTGGTATGGCTGGGTCTTGAGGAAGATTGATTCCCAATTTTTCTGGGAAACCACCATACTGATTTCCCAAAGTGGGTTGTACAAGTTTGCACTCCCACCCAACAGTGGAAGAGTGTTTCCCCTTGCTCCACATCCTCTCCAACAGAAGCTGTCTGCAGTGTTTTTGTGTATGAGTTTTTTTTTTTTAATTTTAATTTTTATTTTGCAATACAATTCAGTTCTACATATCAGCCACGGATTCCCTTGTTCTCCCCCCTCTGGCCCCCCTCACCTTCTCCCCAGCCCACCA
>NC_081421.1:4599917-4679917 GCF_949786415.1 Peromyscus eremicus
TGCCTTTTGGTTAGTTTGGATAAAGGCTTGTCTATCTTGTTGATTTCTCAAAGAACCAACTCTTTGTTTCATTGATTTCTTGTATTGTTCTCTTTGTTTCTATTTTATTGATTTGGGCCCTCAATTTGATTATTTCCTGCCATCTACTCTTCCTGGGTTATTTTGCTTCTTTTTGATCTAGAGCTTTCAGGTGTTCTGTTAAGTTGCTACTGTGAGATTTCTCTTACTTCTTTATGTAGGCATTTATTGCTATGAACTTTCCTCTTAGCACTGCTTTCATAATGTCTCATAAGTTTGGGTATGTTGTACATTCATTTTCATTGAATTCTAGGAAGTATTTAATTTCTTTCTTTATCTCTTCCTTGTCTTAGTGGTAATTCAATTGAGAGTTGTTCAGGCTTTCTGTAGTTTGTGTTATTGTTGAATTTTAACTTTTTATCCCATGGTGATCTGATAAGATACATGGAGTCATTCCGATTTTTTTGTATCTGTTGAGATTTGCTTTGGGACTGAGTATGTGGTCAATTTTAGAAAAGGTTCCATGAAGTGCTGAGAAGAAGGTATATTCTTTTGTGTTAGGGTGGAATATTCTGTAGATATCTATTAAGTCCATTTATCTGTTAGTTCCCTTATTTCTCTGTTAAATTTCTGTCTGGCAGACCTGTCCAGTGTTGAGAGTCAGGTGTTGAAGTTTCCCACTATTAGTGTGTAGGGTTTGATGTATGATTTAAGCTTTAGTAATGCTTCTTTTACAAATGTGGGTGCTCCTGTATTTGAATCATACATATTCAGAATTGAGACTTCATCTTGATGGATTTTTTCTTTGATGAATATGAAATGTCCTCCTCCATCTCTTTTGATTAATTTTAGTTTGAAGTCTATTTTGTTAGATATTAGGATAGCTACTCCAGCTTGCTTCTTAGGTCCATTTGACTGAAATATCTTTTCCTAACCCTTTACTCTGAGGTAATGCTTGTCTTTGAAGTTGAGGTGTGCTTCTTGTATGCAGCACAAAGATTGATCCTGTCTGCATATCCATTCCGTTAACCTGTATCTTTTAATAGGCAAATTGAGTCCATTGATATTAAGTGATATTAATGATCAATGATTGTTTATTCTTGTTATTATTATTATTTTTTTGGTTTTGGTGGTGGTGATGGTCATAGCATGTGTGTTTCCCTTCTTTGGGTTTTGCTGGCGTGAGATTATCTATTGCCTGTGTTTTTGTGGGTGCATCTAACTTCCTTGGGTTGGAGTTTCCCTTCTAGTACTTTCTGTAGGGCTGGATTTGTGGATAGGTATTATTTAAATCTGGTTTTGTCAAAGAATTTCTTGTTTTCTCCACCTACAGTGATTGAAAATTTTACTAGGTATAGTAGTCTGGGTTGGCATCCATGGTCTCTTAGTATCTGTAAAACATCTGTCCTGGACCTTTTGGCTTTTAGAGTCTTCATTGAGAAGTTGGATGTAATTTTGGCAGTTCTGCCTTTATATGTTACTTGGCCTTTTTCCTTTGCAGCTCTTAATATTCTTTCTTTACTTTGTATGTTTAGTGTTTTGATTGTTATGTGGTGAGGAGATTTTTTTTTTGTTCAGTCTAGTTGGCATTCTGTAAGCTTCTTGTACCTTCATAGGCATGTCTTTCTTTAGGTTGGTTAAGTTTTCTTCTATGATTTTATTGAATATATTTTCTGTGCCTTTGAGCTGGAGTTCTTCTCCTTCTTCTTTCCCTATGGTCTTTTCAAGGTGTCCCAGATTTTCTGGATGTTTCTTGTTAAGAATTTTTTAGATTTAACATTTTCTTTGACCAGAGAATCTATTTCCTCTATCGTATCTTCAATGCTTGCGATTCTCTCTTCTATCTCTTATATTCTGTTGGTGATGCTTGCATCTGTAGTTCCTATTTACTTACCCAGGTTTTCAATTTCTAGAATTTCCTCAGTTTGTGTTTTCTTTATTGCCTCTATTTCAATTTTCAAGTCTTGAGCTGTTTCCTTCACCCGTTTTCTTGGCTTTCTTGAAGAGATTTATTGATTTCTTCTGATTTGTTGTTCGTCTTTTCCTCGATTTAAGGGATTTTTTCATTTCCTCTTTAAGGGCCTCTCTCATCTTCTTTATTATTTTCAGAAGTCAGTTCTCTTTCTTCATGGGCTCTCAGGGATTGAACTCAGGGCATGGGCTTTCAAGGCAAGTGCCTTTAGCTTCTGAGCCCTGTCACTCTTCCCTCTGTCATCTTCATAAAGTTATTTTTAAGGTCATTCTTCTGCTTCATCTGCATTGGGATGTCGAGGTCTTGTTGTAGGACCACTGGGTTCTGGCAGTGCCATATTGCCCTTTATGTTGTTGTATGCATTCTTACACTGCCATTTACCCATCTAGGGTTGGGATAGTTATAGGTACAGGTGTCGATTCTTGTGATGTCATTGTTGGATGGGCCTTTTGTTCCTTTATTGTCTGTTTCCTTTATTGTCTTTTGGCCTGAATGGCCAAGGGTGGCTGGCTGGCCCTCAGGTCCAGTATGGTTGTCTCCGTAGTGGGTACCTGTTCCACCTATGACCTTGAGGGCATGGTCTCAGGGCTAGCTTAAGACCTGGGGGGCATGTATACCTTGCTCTCTTTGCTCCCTCACAGAGTCCTGGAAGGCTGATGTCTTGTCTCATGCTGCTCCTGCCCTGTTGCACCTATGACCTTGAGGTACCAGCCCCTAGAGCTTGTGGAAAATGTACCCACTACATGTCTCAGTTGAGGTTTGTAGGGATTGGGGTGCCTAAATGCAGCATATCCTCCACTTCTGGCTTGTATGGGCTTTACTTGTACCTTTGAAGTCTGTTCTTCCTACTGGTGTAGGTTGTGACTGTGCCAGTGGAGACTGTTCTTCTGAGTGGTGTAGGTGGCACTTGTGCCTGTAGGGGCTGCTGTTCTTCCAGCTGATGTGAGTGACACTTGTGCCTATAGGGTCTACTGCTCTTCCAACTGGAGTAGGCGATGCTTGTATAGGGGCTGTTGTTGTTGTGGTGGGTGGTTGGCAAAAGGGAAGATGATAGGGTCCATGGGTTTGGGTGGCAGAGGAGGTCGTAGAGGTTACAGAGTCCAGTAGGTGTTAGGGGTGTTGGTGCAGCCTGCCTGCAGGTCTCTCATCTGTTGGCCGGCTGCTGGGGACTGTTGCTTTTCTTTTCTTAAAACATATTTTATTTTTTATCATGTGTGTGTTGTACGTGTAAGTGTGTTTCACTGTGTATGCGTGGGGGGGGCAGAGGTGTCTTCTTTACTATTTTCACCTTGCTGTTTTGAGGCAGGGTTTCTTACTGAACCTGGAGCTCACTGATTGGCTAGACTGGCTGGCCAGTGAGCTCTTCTTCTCTCTGCCTGCCCCAGTTAACCTTCCCTACCACATCTGGCTTTTTATGTGGGTCCTGGGGATCCAACCTCAGGTCCTCACACTCACACAGCAATAACTTTATTGACTGAGTCATTGCCTTAGTCCTGATTGATGTTTCTCTCTTAACCCACCAGGGAAAAGGGTGGTAAACGTTACCTGTGCTGTTTGCTTTTTAGTAGCACCAAAGAAAGGAGAGAAAGAAATTAGGAATCTGCAACCCATAAAAGCAATGTATATTCTCTAAAAGGATGAGAACAGAATGTTCCAGGGAGGATAAGAAAACTAGCATTGATGTTCAGAGGAGAATTTCAATCCTGTATAACTTGTCCTAAAACTGACCTTCTTCACTGGTGAGTTACATTTGAAAAGTTACCATCCTCTGTTTGTGAGTGTTTGGCTAACAGATATTTTTATAAATGGTATATCTTAGATCTACTCTGATTTCTTTCAAGATTTGGCTTTTCATTTTTGCCCCAAATTGACTAACACCCTTATGACAAAAGATGATAGGTGCTTTCTAATTACCCTCTTCCCAGAGTTAGAAGTTCATTCATCACGTGTAGTTTCTCATCTTGTCCTAAAAGTTTCTAGTTTTCTTTCTTTCTTTCTTTCTTTCTTTCTTTCTTTCTTTCTTTCTTTCTTTCTTTCTTTCTTTCTTTCTTTCCCTTTCTCAGTTTTTTGAGACAGGGTTTCTCTGTATAGCCCTGTCTGTCCTGAAACTGGCTCTGTAGCCCAGGCTGGCCTCAAACTCAGAGATCTCTGTCCCTGCTTCCCGAGTGCTGGGATAAACGGCATGTGCCACCATGCCCAGCTTCTATTTCTTGAGGGTTTCCCAGACACATGAACATTCAGCTCCCTATTTTTCTTTTCCTTGAGTTTCTTTGCTCCATAAATACCCACTTCTATGCCAAGAAAACATTCAAAAGAGCTTTCTTAAATGAAAGTCCCAATTTTTAGCATTTAAATCTTTATTCTAATGACTAAACCATTAGTCATCATGAAACGATTTTTCTAACTCCTCTGATATGTCAGAAAAACACAAAACACTATGTTTGGCAAAGTCACACTAAATGAATATTTTTATTCACTTCATACAATGATGTTCTTAAACATCTGATGGATGACTCAGTGGTAAGGGTTTTTAGTCTAATATTTTCTTATGTCAATCATGGACACATTTCTTCTGTTTTCTTGCTTCTTTCACCTCTGCTCCTTTTCTCTATTTCATTTACCCAGACCACCTCACAAACAAGGAAAATACGATTTTCTAAGGGTTTTTGCATTACTTTCTCCCAATAGTTCCCCTCCATTTTATTTATTTTTCATAACATAACTACATCTCATATTTAGTTAGAATTGCAAACAAGGAGGAGCATCCAGCCATCCCTCTTGTTTAGTTTTTCAAGATTTAATTTTATTTATGTGTATGTGTCTGTGTGAATGTAAGCCATGTATGGGCGAGTGCCACAGAGGCCAGAGGAGGTGTCAGACCCCCTAGAATTGTAGTTATAGGTGGTTGTAAGCAGCCCAGCATGGGTGTCTGAAACTGAACTCAGCACCAAGCTCTCCCATCAGAGGAGCCCCTCTCCAGCTCAGTCTCCCTTATTTTATGCTGGCCCTCTCTTCAGTCAAGTAGAATGAATGGATGTTCATTACTTCCTTCTTCAACCCATGTTTGACAAGTCTTTTTACTTTGCTGGGTGCTGGGGCCACTTGCTGGAAAGTCAGGTGTGAACACGGAGTCCTATGGATGAAAGTTCCGAGTTACACAAGCAGGGATTTCCTTCATCGGACACAGTTCATCTTCAGCCCCATACTGACAAAGTCCCTTCCCTCTCACAGAGGAGCCCAGTTAAATCTTCTGGTTAAATAGATCTTTATTTACAGTTCTGTAATATATCGATAACCAGAAGGAAAATCTAATTTCTTGATAGTTTAGCTTGGATTAGAAGAGGATTATTTTTTTTTCATTTAAACTAAAAGAAAAAAAAAGAAACAAAAACAAATCATTAAACTGCTCTCATTGTGAGAAGCTTTCCCCATTCTTTGGAAGAGCTGACCATGTTGACTGACAGTTACTCAATACAACCTGGAGAGGTGTGTTCCGAACCACACTGGCCTCCGAGCAGAGGAGGGGAAGCTGATGGAAATAGTTGCCTAACAGGCATTTTTTAATACATGATAAAAATAACCTCTTCAATATTTAAATCATTTTGTTGTCAAGGGCATTTAATCAGGCCCATTGCCAAATGCTAATTAGTGATACAAGTGGAGAATTTTATTTAAATTTGTTATACTAATATGTTGAAATATAAATAGAAACTGCCAGTTGAGAGGAGATTGTCAAGGGGTGGAGTGTGGAAGGTGAAGGGCCCAATATCAAACTTTAAAACAATAGACCCACAGTGTTTCAGAAGCTAATTGAAGCAGAAACCTTGGAAGGAAAGTAATTTATTTATGAAAAAATCCTTTAAAACAAGGTTTTAAAGTACTCTAACCCCTGGAAATGGTATGAAATAATGATTTAGGCTAACTGCATTGTGTTCGAGGTCACTGCTGAGTATGTTAGAAAACATTCTTTCTTTTGTTCTGTGCACAGCTTAGTGGCAGAGATATTGTGGGCTAACATGCCATTCTGTTACTTGCACATCACAGAGCATCAGCACACAAGCCTAGATGGTCAAGGCCAATTACTCAACATGGCCTCTTGATCCAATGAAGACACAAGGGGGTTACCTCAGCTTAGAGTTTCATAGCAAACTTTAAAAATAAAACAGAATTATTGACTACCCTCCACAACAATCACAGAAGTTCAGCATGCTGAATGCACAAGCCAGTAACCTAATTATTGTCACCATCAAGTGTGCTGTATTGTGCATATTTACACGCTGTCCTACTATGTGACTACGGTGCTGTCAATTTGGATATACTGGCATCACTGCAAATGTGAGCTGTGTGTGGTGATATCGTGTTCCCCAAAATATTGTGCACCCCAATAAACTTATCTGGGGCCAGAGAACAGAACAACAACTAGATAGACATAGAGGCCAGAAAATGGTAGCACACATGCCTTTAATCCTAGCATTCCAGAGGCAGAGATCCATCTGGATTTCTGTGAGTTCAAAGCCACACTGGAAACAGCCAGGCATGGTAACAAGAGCCTTTAATCCCAGGAAGTGATGGCAGGAAGCAGAAAGGTATTTAAGGCATGAGGACAAGTAACTATAGGCCTGGTTAAGCTTTTAGGTTTTTGAGCAGCAGTTCAGGTGAGATTCATTCTGGATGAGGCTTCCAGTCTGAGGGAACAGGATCAGCTGAAGAATTGGCACGGTGAGGTAATTGTGGCTTGTTCTGCTTCTCTGATCTTCCAGCATTCACCCCAATAACTGGCACTGGGTTTGTTTTTATTAATAAGACCGTTTTTTTGTGCTACAACTGTGAGCTAATCTACAGTACTATAGCATCACTGGGCAACAGGGCTTGAAAATCTATAGCCTTTGGGGGCCACTGAGCATCTCTGATTAAAATGTCTTTATGTAACACATGACTTCACTTGCTTTTAACATTTGTCTCTGGTTGATCTTGGTCCTGAGTTTATTTCTCATCATGACCTGAGGCCGACGCTATCTGTGTTTTAGTTTCTGCTGATTTTCAAAGAAAGTTCACTATGAGGACATGGCGGCATGTATGGCTATGGCTAACAATATTAATGATAAGCAGAGCAGTGATACACTGCTACAAACAACATGTTCAGATTTCTGCACACCGTTTCCCACTGAGATTCCCAATGCTTTGGCTTTTTGCTTCTTATGCTCCTGACATGTTTCCTTGCTTTCTTGTGGATGGAAATGAATAGATTAGTCAAAGACAGAGAATTCACCTCAAGGTAAGGGGATAGTGAGGAGGACTGAGACCCTCTATTGTTTTTGCATGTGAACAGAAATGGGAAGGTCATTTCATTCCCCATATTAGTGAGCAGGTTGGCCTTTTAGACCTCTAAACTGATGTCTAGCAGCTGGACACTTCACTTCATGAAATGAGTGATTCTAGTGAAAGAAACAAATACTTTGTGTCGAGGAGGTGTTTATAGTGGTTGGTGTGATGGGATTAGATTCATCGTGGGGAGGTAGAGACACAGTCATTAGGGACATGTAGGTGGTTGACCCCCATGAGCAAAATTGCAAGATTCAACTGCTTTTCTCCTGGTTGCTCTGAGGTTTCTTACCTCAGTGCCTTTGTTTGTATAAATTTCCCTTCCTGGTGTGAGCATCTTCCAGATCAGGCTTCCATTCTATTCATCCATCATGCTCTCCTTCCACTGGAGAAGCCTCAGAGCACTAATCATGTAGAATTGATGTTCACTTCGCTGAAGGAAGGTAATGAATACATTTCAATCTACTGGATAAATGCCACTTACTGCCTTGAACTGTGTGATACTGTGGAAAGTCACTTTGGAATTGCTTGAGTACTTGTGTTTTTCCAAGTAGATTCCTCATTTGTAGTGAGGTGTGTGTGTGTGTGTGTGTGTGTGTGTGTGTGTGTGTGTGTGTGTGTGAAAGAGAGAGAGAGAGAGAGAGAGAGAGAGAGAGAGAGAGAGAGAGAGGGATACCTTTGCATTTTGTCCTTCCTTCTCTACAGCCTGACTTGGGAAAGTTATACAGCCAATATTTGTGATGAGAACATGCACAAACCTGGTGTGGTAAACTCAACGACAAGTGTCATCAGTGAGATGCTAGCCACAGTGTGTCACTCTCTCTGTGGAGCTGCCCTATTGGCCGTTCTTCACTGTGACTCTAGCACTAGAAGGGGTCCTTCTTGCCTCTCCTTAAGTCAAATATTAACTTTTAACCACACATCCAAGTGGAACAGACATCTGGGTGTGCTTAAGATAGATGTACTCAAATCTGCATCACCAAATGACTATGAAACGCCTGACAAGGCTTTTCAGTGCTTCGGTTTTTTGCTCACAGAAGGTCCCAGTCAACATTTGGATTCTCATAAGTGCCGGTGATGTAACTCCCTCGGCATCTTGAAGGGAATGTATTTTTAGTAGATCTTCTGGAGACCGGCCACCTTCTACCTGGAACCTTAGGGGTTAAACAGACCTCAGTGGGCCCTTTCCCTTTACAGACCAGGAGAGTGGGGCTCAGAGAGTTTAGAGGACCTGCTCAAGGTCACTCAGCTTGTTCTTGGCAGAGCTGCTCAGGTTTCTGTCCTCTTGCTACCACCCATCAGAATGTGATATGATTCACAGCTCGCTGCGCTATTTGACCATCAATTATAGACTAAACTCTAAATTTCTCCACTTTTTTTGTATGCTCTCCATACATCACGTACGCTTTTTCGATCTTCACATATCAAGTCTCAAGCGCCCCTGTCAACTAGGCTCTTTCACAGGTGAGGAGACTGCATGGTATATATGTTAAAGTAGTTTGCTTGAGGTTAGTGGCAACTGAGCCCACACAGAAAGGATCGTTACCACCATTTGGACTTACGTTCTGACATTTAGCTCTGGTGAAGGAAAAGCACTTACTGTTCTCTGCTCTTGCTTGGCTGGTTTTCCTCTGGGATCAATAATAAGCATTTATAATGAAAGTCATTCCTGTGACTGACTATTCTCCCATCTGTGGACGCACACAAAGGTATGCTGATTTTAACCCCATAGCTCCTGGCCCTTACTGCTCCAGCAGGGACTCAAACTTTTCCTGCATAGACTTTCCAGGTGTGAGTGTGTGTATCTCATGACAACTGAATTTTATCTCTGGAAATCAAGCTTTATTAGACTGCATCCTTTACTCTGTATAGTAACATCTTAACTCTTCAACCTCAGATCCACTGAGATCTTTCCCTTGACATTTATAACAGTGGTTCTTAACCAATATCCTCCCCAAGCATTACTTTAGGCCCCCAAGTAACCACAGAGAAATGGAGAATGGTTTCTCTCTCTCTCTCTCTCTCTCTCTCTCTCTCTCTCTCTCTCTCTCTCTCTCTCTCTCTCTCTCTCTCTCTCTGCTTTACTTTATTTTTTGAGCCTTAAAACATCACCAATTGTGCATGAGTTTTTAAATAACTCCCTTTGACATACTGAATCTTCCTACTCTGGCCCTAACTGTTCCCTTCCTTGGATGCAGCGGGACAACAGTGGTGGGAAGGGATGAATACTATTACACCTTGGTGAGGGCTGCCATGACGATGTATCATAGACTGAGTGGCTTAAACAATTAACATTTATTTCTCATGGTCCTGGAAGGTAGAAGTTCAGTGTTAGGTTCTGGTGGGGCTTTCTCTAGAATGTAGATAGCTGACTTTTTGTATTCTCACATTTGGCAGAAAGAGAGTCCACACTTTCTCTGGTCTCTGCTTCTCAGGACACTAACCTCATTCACAAGGGCCCCATCCTCATAAAATAGTTTTCCCCGGTGGTGCCACTCCTGACACCACCACATTAGGGTTTAGAGTGTCAGTGAGGGATTTTAGGGAGACACAAGAATAAGTTTGTGGTGTCTGTTATTCATATTACCCTTCTCTTTCTTAAGCCCTTTATATGTTTTTCCTTTTTTGTGTGTTTGTGTACATATGTGTGCTTGCTTATGTGCATGCAGGTGCATGTGTGTGCACTGGTATGAATGCATGTGTGTGCACATGCCTGTGGAGACCAGAGAATGATCTAAATTGTCATTCTTCAGGAACTTTTCATTTTCTTTGTGAGATGGGGGCGAGGTTCTTCTCATGGGCCTGAAACTTTCCAAGTTGGCTAGGCTGTCTAGGGAGCCCCAGGGTTCTTCCTACCTCTGCCTTCCCAGGGCTGGGGTTGCAAATGTGCTATGCTCATGTTTTAGTGTGAGTTTAGGGATCTAAACCTCAGGTCCTCATGGCAGCAAGGTAAGCATTTTACTGACCAAGCCATCTACCTAGCCCCATTCTTATAAGATAAAAAAAATTAATGCCCCTCATGTCCCTCCAATGAAATGCAAAGTAGTCTTCTGTATTTATTCATGTGGAAGATTCACAGACCCCTTCTTCTTCAGTTAAATGGACCATACACCCATGGTTCAGTTTTTATGTTTTACTTTGGGCCATTTGTTTTGACCACATTATACTTGATTCTGGACATTTTGAAAAGTGATATTATTGCTTCAAATTAAGAAATGTGCCCAGGTTAAGAAACATTTCAAGCCAGGCAGTTCTCAGTAGAAAGCCCTGGATTCCAGTCAGATCTGGCTGCTACTCAGCTGAGGTTCTCTTTGGACACACCTGCCCTGGTGCTGTGTAGCAGTCCATCCAGTTACATCAGCTGTACATTTGTCAGATGTGTTGGCTCAACAGAGGGTGGGAATACAATTCTATGAGAAGTGTCCAACCAGAGTTATGGCACTAACACTTCGGTCCCCTGGGTTAGTGGGTACATGTGACTCATACAACATGCTCTATAGGAAAGCAAGTCCCTGGGTGTCCTCCCAGTGATGACTGTCACCCAAGGCCCCAGGTGACCGAAGCCCCGGTAACTATGGGGAACTCTGGGGTGACAGACATCTCTCAGGTGGGGGAACGGGCACTTTGGTATAAATGGGTTGGGAACATTGCAACTCCCTTGACTGTGACACTAGTTCAGCTTGATCTTCTCACTCCTCTGGGTAAAGGTCACAAAGACACATCTATGGTCAACAACATACTTGTGTTTCTTGAGGTCCTTGGGTTATGCGTCTCAGCATAGGGCATTTACACAAAACTACAGACTGTGGTATCTTTACACATATATTGCTCTGAGGTGTGTGCGTGTGCGTGTGCGTGTGCGTGTGCGTGTGTGTGTGTGTGTGTGTGTGTGTGTGTGTGTGTGTGTGCTGACTTTGGTGTCTTTCTCAGCTACTCTCTACCATATATTTTAAACTTATTTTTATTTATGTGCATGTGTGTATCCCTCTGTATTTGCACATGCCTGTGGGTCCCCAGAGAGGCCAGAAGAGGTGTTCGGATCCCATGAAGCTGGAGTTATGGGCTGTTATGCAGGAATTTTTAGCACTTTCCATCCTGGAGGGAAGTGCATTAAGACTCAGGATGTTCTAAAGAGAGGTGAAGCATTTCATTCTGCGGGGAAGCTTGTGAAACCTGGGGAAGAAAACCACTCAAAAGCTCCAGAGAGTTCCTAAAACTGACCAGGTTCACTAGGCTTCTCTCTCCCCAAGCTTATACTCTGCAGTGAGGACTTATGAGAGACACTCAAACTGAGCTGTCTAGAAAATCTACTCTCTGATCTGTTTGGCTGCCTGCAAGTTCTGCAGTGAGCACAAGGCTCCCAGCTTTCCGAGCTGTCACCCACGCTGGGGTGGGCTTTGGTGATGCAACGCCTCTTTGGTTCATTCCCACTCCCGTAAGTAACTGGCTCTTCAACCCTTAGTCCTGTACGTAACTGTAATACAACGAACTGGTTTGCCAAGTTGGACTTCGGTGGTACCCTTACTTTGATCTGTTGTTGGTTTCCTGTTGAGGGCTGAGCAAATGTTTTTGTCCAAGTCTCTTCAGGAATAGCATCACACAACACAAGTAGCTGTGAGCTATCCTGTATGGGAGCCGGGAACCAAACTCGGGTCCTCTGCAAGAGCAGCAAGTTCCCTTACTCACTGTACCATCTCTCTAGCCCCTCCACCTTATTATTTGAGACAGGGTCTTTAGCTGAACCTGGAGCTTGCTGGTTGCTTAGACTGGTTGACCAGCAATCCCCAGATATTCTTCTGTCTCCATCTCACCAATGATGGAAATACTGGAAGGCCTGGCTATTTTGACATGGATTCTTTACCCATGGAGCCCTGTTGTTTTGTGGACCTTGAACTCATAAACCTGCTTTCTTAACATGCTGGGTATTATGCACAGGCACCACTAGATTCAAAACCAAACAAACAATAGAAGAAGCCATTGATTCAGAAATAGCTTTAAAAAAATCACAATTCCAAAATTAGTCTGTTTGAATGGTAAATAGACACAAGGAAACGGCCCAAAGGCATCTCCAGGCTCGGTTTCAATTGCATTCGTCACCTGGACTGCACCTACCTGTTCAAACTGATACACCAGAAAGGATGCCAATGATGCCGACATGGAAAATGTACAAACTCAGAGGATAGTGGATGATTCCCTTGTCCCTGCTACGTCAGTGAAGTGTGCCTTTCCTAGCTGCTTTTCTCCACAGGCTTTCAAAGGAGGTAGTGGGGACTGAGGTCTTTTGAGATTGCAATTGATTGAAACTGTGAGAACACTGGAGCATAAGGGCTGGAATTAATTAGCATCCTTAAAACAGCAGCACTAGGCCCTTGAATTTTTGGAACATATGAATGGTAACCGTTGATTTCTCAACCCAAAGCAGAACATCTGTTCTCTCACAGAGCGTCTAGCAAAGATTGCAATGTGGAGTCAGGTGGGGGCAGAGTTGTTAGGCAATGCAGCTAGGATCATGGCTGTCCTTGTGGATTTATTATTAGATGGCACTCAGTGTAATTGCTTTCTGGAGAATTTTTAGGCGTCTGATGCACATATATCCATCGTGTGGATTTTATTGGGCATTAATCCTTTGTAATGTGATTCCAGTCAAAAATGCATGTGACGTGTGTCTGTAAGATGTAACAAACCATACACAGAGTTAATTTAAAATTAAACTCAATTCATTATTTTTGAGAAAGTCAAGTAGTCTTTATCATCTTCCCTCCCCAAATCTTTGAGTGAAGGAAAGAGAACGTGAAGATAACAAAAAGAAAAAGAATGGATACAAGTTGAGTTGTTTCTCATGCAATAAATGATGACATTGAAGGCGGCCATAAAATAATGACAAAGCCCAAACTTACTGGATTGTTAGAGCCATCAGGCATGTCTGGGGAATGGTCATCAGGCACATTCCATGATAATCTGAGTTTGGTCTCCCCACCCATGTAAAAGCCATAAAAAGCTGGATGGGAGCGGGGCAGTGGTGGTACACGCCTTTAATCCCAGCACTTGGTAGGCAGAGCGAGGAGGATCTCTGTGAGTTTGAGGCCAGCCTGGTCTACAGAGCGAGATCCAGGACAGGCACCAAAACTACACAGAGAAACCCTGTCTCAAAACAACAACAACAACAACAACAACAACACCCCCAAAAAAACCCCAAAAAACACAAAACAAAACAAAACAAAAAACTGGATGGGGTATGGCATGCATCTGCAATACCATCATTCCTGCAGTGAGCTGGGAAGTGGATTCAGAACTGATTGGAAGCTCAAGGACTAGCTAGCCAACACTATGCAGCCCAGAAATAACAAGAGAGACTGTGCCTCAGAAACAAGGTGGAAGGAGAGAATCCCTGAAAGCTGTCACCTCCGTGTATGCACGGAGGCATGCATGTACCCACCCATTCCCCCCACATTACACACCTCTGTATATGTACAGAGGCATGCATGTACCCACCCGCACATTCCCAACCCACACAACATACCTCCATATGTTCACAGAGGCATGCATGTACCCATCCACACCCCCATCCCCAACCCACACAACACACACAAAGAAAAGAGAATGAAACCCGTCAGGCAAATATGTGCATCCCATGAATAACCATGCATCAAACACCATAATTTTTATTATTCATTCATCTTCATTTTAATTTAAGGAATCCGACATTGGATACCATCCCAGCATTCCCACATTCTTATTCTGCGAGTCTTGAGAAGTTACTTAAACTTTCTATGTAAGGAGAGCTTATGTAAAATAGACATAATAATTTCTTCCTCGTGGGGTTCTTACAGTGATGAAATTAAAACACACTGTGTGTAAAGGGCTACTAAAGTACCTGGCCCAGAAGTCACTTAGAAATACTGGTTAGAACTGGTGAGAGGGCTCCCTGGGTGGATATGCTTTCTACTAAGCTTCATGACTTGAGTTTGATCCCTGAAACCTATTATCTGGTGGAATGTCCACCAACTGCTTTGAGTTGTGGACCTCCACACAATCTCCCTGGCATGCAGCTCCCCCCACCCCTGAATGTAATTAAAAATAAAACAAAATTGCTGCCTACCTTCCTCCACATCTATCTCTGCAGCTGATATTTTCAAATTCGGACTTGATAGAGTTGGATTATTTAGCTCCTGCTTCACTAAATTAATTGGAAAGTGAAAGGCTGACTACATTAATTTTCTGTCTGCTGCTCTACAAACACAAATGTGGCTTCTTGTTAGGAACTGAAGTGGGTAGAGAGGGGTTCAGCTGGGAGTGGGGAGGAAGGGGAGGGCTTGGAGAGTAGAGTCATTGACACTCTACAAAATTGGTTAGTTTAGACTTATCCCAGCATCATGTTTTCGGTCACACCTTCAGAGCACCGGTCACAGACTGCTTGAGGAGCGGGTGAGGCAGAGAGGGAGTGAGCTGGGGTGGTGACCTAGGAGAAAGAGGTGTCTGTGCCTGGCTTTGGTTTTCCATGGCAGGCATTAAAAACCTACAAAAAAATCTTTCCAGCTAGTATTTTCAAATTTTATAAACTATGCAGTTTATTGTAAGATATAAAGGGGCTTCTTGAGTGGAAAATCATAGGCGTGAGATCAACAAACAGAATTAGATCATTACAGCCATTAGGAATTTGGCTCTTTTCAATTTATCCTTTAACGGTCTGATTTCTGGAGTTACATTAGCAGGCTTGATGGTGAGTGATTACCACTGCTCTGGGTAGATAGCCAACATCTCTGACTCCTCTAATGGGTTCCCAAATTATGCCATTTATTAATTAAATTAATTCAGCCTGATGATTTGATTGCTGCAGCCTCCTTCAGTGGCACATCCTGTCTCTGTGACAGGGAGAGTGCACACACACATCTCTCTCACCTGGCGACTGTCAGCTGTACTGCCCTCGGCTACGTTGTCCATATGGCCGGAATTCAGAACTCCCATGCGCCAGCGCGAGACAGGACAAAATCCAAAAGTAAGCTTTAGTGGCGCTGGATATTTTCAGACCGTACAGGTGACTCTCTGCACATTTTCTAACTATCCCTCATGCCTTTTCAAATCTCATGTTGAGACCCTCTTCACTTTTTTTTTCTTTACTGTTATTTGAACATCCCGAAGCTCCCCTCCTGTTTTCACGTCTTTGTTTTTCTTTCTGACACACTGAGTTTAATTAGGGTTGCTTGCATGAGCATGGGCTGGAGGTTATTTGCTGGAGCAGGGCAACTGTAATGGTGGTTAAACCACAGAAGAAAATAACCCCTCTTCCCCAGCAGCCATTAACTACCAATAGCTCCCCAGGGAGGGCGGAGCCTCACTTGCCCTTCTCCCGCTTATGATGGAATGTTGATGGAGCCCCATTTTGTGCAGCTAACCACAGTCACTGCGAGAGTATGAGTGCGACAGCATGTCATGTCCAGAAGACAGCATTTCACGACTCTCTTCCTCATCCTTTGTCTCACACTCGTCTCCTGCCTCCTCTTCCAAGAGCCTTGGAGGTGATAATATTGGCACCCCGTTTAGGAGGCAGTCTTATGGAAGAAAGCAAGCAATCCTGTAAGTTAAACTATACACCTAGGTTGCTTTTTACAGACAGAGTCCCCTTATGTAGCCTACCCTGGCCTTGAACTCATGACTTGTCTGCTTTGGCTTCCTGGGTGCTAGGAGTGCCACCCTGCGAAGTAGCTGCAGGCCTTTACCCCTCTCTTACTTCCTATCGAAGAGGGTGAAACTGACTCACGAGGAAACCGGAAGCCACGGGACTTTGGAAGAGATGTCAGAAATGAAGTTAGCATCACGATTAGGGGAAGACAGTCTTCTCTCCCACTGAAAGTAGACTAAATTTATCATTATAAAACCCAGGAATGATCAAATCTGGGTTTTCTATCAAGGTTTTATTTATTTTTAGAGAGCCACAGCTTTGGTTAGGACTATGCTGGTTAATAGTGGAGATATAACAGATAGAGTACTCGATTTAGAAAGTGAAAAAAAAAAAAAAAAAAAAAAAAACCAACCCAAAAACTAGGTCTAAAAAAGGGAATGCAGATGTCTCCATTAGCCCGGATGCCCTGGCCATCAAAACCGATCCGTTTGATTCCTTTTCCTGTACCACTGCCACGTGAGGTGTATCTTTTTCTCTAGGTTGGGAGTCTTTTTCCCCCCAATTTTTTTTGAGTCAGTGCCAGAAGGAAGACACACAGGTGTCACAGTTTTAGTTTTTTTTTTTTTTCTTCCCAGAGCCTCGAAAGGAAATTTCAGGCAGATTTTGTTAGGAAATGGTATTCATTGCTGAACTGAAAATTAGATTGCAAGTGCTTTGGGCATTCTTAGTAAATTATATAGCTAAAACCCGGAGCTATACTAAACCCTTTGAATTTAATTTGACTGCTGGCAGCCATCAATGGCTAAAAGAATTTAGAAAACCCAACCGCTAATGCTTGAATACGCTGGTAGGGGATGTTGTCGGAAAGGCAGGTGGTGAGGGGAGCCAAATAAAACAGTGGCCTTTAACAGACGATTCAGAACTAATACAATCAAAGCGCGTGCACTGCATAATGCTACAAGTTGTGCTAATGTAATCAAGGCACACACAGCCTTGTGAGTCGTGACTTCCTTCTCCACCTTCTGAGTCATTAGGAGTACAGTTTGCCTCTTGTCTCAGCAGTGGCCACTCGGGGAAGTCCTGTCGCTCCGTGTACTGCAGGTCTGCGTCCTGCTAACGCTAAATTCCGCCCTAACCTGACAGCTACCGATTAGTCAGTGTCTCCTGTCCCCCTTCTCCACTAATGCAATTCCAGCGAGCAGGGAGCCCAACGTTTGTCTTAAACAGTCCTAAGCATTTTTCATACGAAATTCAATTAAGCCATTTTCCAGGCTGTCTGTTCTCTTACCTTTCAGCAGGAATGAAGTTTCTCCTTCCTGTGAAAATACTTAAAAGCAAGCAATTGGAGGAGCTGGGGAGGGATGGGACGGGCAGGGGCTGCGGGGGGGGGGGGGGGAGGGAGGGTGAACATGCTGTTTGGCACAGTCAGCTAATTGTCTCAGCCTTTGTTTTTCTCTCCCCCTTGAAGATGAGCTGTATTTTAATTGCCGCATGAAAGATTTGTCTTGATTAGATGGCTAGGAGGTGCCAGTGCTTGGGAAAGAGATGAAAATGCGGAGAAGAGGAAAGAGGCAGGAGTGATAGACACGTCCCCGAAACTTCCCTGGGGTCTGCCACCACACGCCCATTTCTGCTCAGGCTCCCCTTCAGGTACAAAGGGAGTTTGAGTTTGTTGGGTTGCCCAGTGGTCTGAGATAGAATCCTTATAGCCCGGGATGAAGAATGTATGGGCAGATGTGTTCAGAATTGTGGCTTGAAAAAAAAATATTAGGCTAAATCTATATGTCCGGATGCCATGAAAACTAAGGACCACACAGGGCGGCCTGGGCTGTCTGCTTCACTTCCCCGACTGAAACGCCTCATTTGCTTGCTGAGTCTAGAGGCTGGGCAGGTGGTATGGGTATAGAGACAAATAGGGCTAAAATACCCTGCGTTCTCTCATCGTTGGTGGGGATGAAAAATAAACATCACCTGATGTTGTGCTAAAGGCTCTCAGAATACACAAAGGTGCCCTTGGATAGCTCTGGGGATGGGAGTCCAAGGTCACCCACCGGCTGGGGCAGGGACTTGAGAAGGCCTCAAGGGGCAGGTTATGTTGGTGTAGTCTTGAGGGTGAGTGATGGAGGAAGGGCCAGGCTGTGTAACTGGGACAGGGACCGGGAACTGTCACCAAGGTTTATTAGTGAGACGTTCGCGGGTAACATTAACGAGATCAGCGGAAGATGGGGGTTGGAACCAGGTTTCCCGCTCTTGGAGGGAGAGGGCAGCAAAGGAAATACTTCGGACTTTTCTTTAGAGAAGTTTACTGGTGGGGTGGGAAGGAATCCCAATTAGAGGGTGCCATTCTAGGCTTGAGGTAAAGTGAAAAGTTGCTATCTAGACATCTCAGGTCCCCCAAGTATTACTAGTAAAGAAAAATCAAGCTGGGAGTGGTGGCCCTTGTCTACACCCCAAGCTTTTGGGATTCTAAGTCAGGACACTCACTGCAAGTTACGGATCTGGGAGTTAGGGGCTAGCCTGAACTATATAGTGAGTTCCAGGCCAACCTGGGCCCCAGTGAGACCCTGTCCCCCAAACCAAACCAAACCCAAACAGCAACATTTGTTTGTTATAGCTGATGCAATACATAAATGAAATTAAAGGGTCATTTCTGGGCTCCTACTGTAGAGACTATATAAAAGTATTTCCCTTTATTCTGGACATTTTCTGAATTTTTAAAAATAGCAAGATAAAAGGCCCCATTTGGTCTATTATGTTGGTTTAAAAATAGCCATGTAGAGACCTGTGACCCTTTAATCTAAATTAACAGCTGAATCTGCAATTCTTTTTCCCTTCCAAAACATGTTTCAATCACTAATCCTTTAAAACAAGCGATGTTTCAATTTCCTGTAAAGGTTAGTGTGAGACTCAGAAAGTGCCATACTTCAGCTAAGATTTGTTTTCTTTCTACTAAACTGGGTCACGTTTTCAGAGCCCTCACTGAAAGGACCTTCCAGATGCTGTCTGCCTTAGGAGCACACATAGCCATGTGCCCTTGTCATGTGATGGATCCAGGGATAACCTGAAGTCAATATTTGGAACAAGGTAGAAGAGGCAGCTATGGATAGGGACGTGAATGTATGCCACAACCAGCCTTCAGCTGGACCCTGAGTTCAAACTGGCTCTGAGATATGTACACACGTCCCCTTTGGAGCTAAAGCTTGTAATGTCTGAGACTATTCCAACAAGTTGAAATGAGGTAACAGTGTAAGGAAAGTGTTAAAAATAAAAACCGAGAAAAAGAACTTTGCCAATTCAGGAAAGCTTTGAGTCATGAATTAGCATCATATTTTTTAATCGCAGAAGGCACAGAATTCTCTATCATCACCACAAGGATATGTTTCCTTTAAAATTAGCAATTATTGAAAGCCTGAAGTGTATGGGGCCTATATATGGCTCCTTCCTTCATATTTAGGTGGATGATTTTCTATTTATTTATTTATTCTCTATTCTACTTATTGGAAGCTTTATTTATTTATTTTGGAAAATAGTAGGGGCATTTTGGAGCCCTAATAGACCAGTCAGTGTTGAAACTTAATTTTATGAGATGTGGAAAGCCTTTAATAAGGCTATCTAGGTTGTTTCTAGGTTAGAGACATATATTTGTCTTTAAGAAAAAAAAGTAAACCTGGAGAGAAATTGCTAGAAAATTTGTAAATAAATACCAGAAATCTCTGAGCAATATTGTGGTGTATTGGCATTTCTTCCTTCTACCTGACGTGACACCAAGGGCGTAAATATCAGGCTTGATGGCAATAGCTACACACAGAGAAGAGAGCGTGTTTCCTTCACACTTAAGGAGAAAATGCCCTATTAGTAAAGTAAGGAGGCCGGGCAATGGGAAACAAAGCCTTAGCCCAACAAACCTATATTGGCAACTTCTTTTCCTTCTATGTAGCTCCACCTCCTCCTCTTCCTCCCCCCTCCTCCTCCTCCCCCTCCTCTTCCTCTCCTTCCTCTTCTTCCCCTCCTCCTCCCCCTCCTCTTCCTGCCCTCCTCCTCCCCTTCTCTTCCTCCCCCTTCTTCCTCCTCCTCCTTTTCCTCCTCCTCCTCCTTTGTGTGTGTGTGTGTTCTATGTGTGTGCATATATGTGTATGTAGAGGCCAAAGGTGGACATTGGATGTCTTCCCTAATCTCCTTTGGAGACAGAGTCTCTCTCTTACTGACCCTGGAGCTCCCTGACTCAGCTAGACCTGCTGGCCAGTGAGGACCGGAGCATCCTCTTTATGTCTGCAGAGCGTGCACTACCCTGCCTGGCTTTGAGGTGGGTGATGGGAATCATGCTCATGTGTCCAGCACTTTTTAATCCACCAGACAATGTCCCCAGCCTGGAAACAGTAAAGTGATTGAGGACAGCTGCTCAGATTTGGCTTTTAATTTCGTGACAATAACTTATAATAATCAAAATAAAGAGAGTGCTATACTGCTGGAGACCAGCAATGATTAAGTCACCCGCTGTTCGGAACACCTCCTAATTTCTTCCTTTTGGATGAAAGTGGGATGTTTTCCTGGGAGAGAAACATTTGTTGTATATGAACTAGGTAAAGAAAGCCTTAGTATCACTTTGCAGGAAAGAGCAAAAAGTTCTCATTGAAAAGCCTAGAAGAGGTCGTGAATCCGTGCTCTAGTGCACTAGAAGCCGTTCACAGCCATGCTGTGCAGCTGATGTTAGATTCTGCTCAGGGAGCTTCCTTACCTTATTACTGGCTATTAGTCAATAAAACACCTAAGACTTTTAGTACAAGTCATCTTTTTCATGTGTTGTGGGAGAAAAAAGCTACTAAACCTACCAATTTAAATGTACAGCTATCTTATGGAGGAGTGACTTGGAAGAGTCTTAGAAAGTGACTGTGGTGACATGCCTGTCAGTCAATTTATGACACTCCTCACAGAAAAGGCAGTTTTAGGGAAACAGTATTTTCATAAGGTCTGCGAGTTCTGGCTTAGCTTTCTTAATTTCAATTTTAAGATGACAAACGTGGACATAGTGGGTATCAGAGACATCTGTTAAATCAGGCCATGGGCACCGCCAGGGTCTGATTGTGTGTGAGTCCGTGGGAGCGTGGTCTAGAACCTCTGCAGCCTGCACACAGACTCAGGAAAGGTCACAGGAGGATAGGCATTTCCAAAACTTCAGAATCATAGGACATTGAATTTTAGGCTCATTGCATATTTTCAAACTAAATCAATCTAGTATACAGAATTGCAATGACTTTAAATTATACATAGCTAGACATTTTTATTTGATTATTTTGGGGAATAATATGACAGAAAATATGTCTACTCTCTGTGTGTAGTGGGGGATGAAGTTCATGTTACTGTGGCACATGAGTATGAGGATGTTACACAGCAGATGGAAACTTTTTTGTGTGTGTCTGTGAATGTGTGTGTGCACATGTGTGCACAGTTGTATGAAGGTCAGAGGCCAACATCAGGTGTGCTCCTCAATTGCTCTTGTCTTTATCTCTTTGAAGCAGGTCTCTCACTCAACATGAAGCTAACTGATTGAGCTAGACTGTCTGTGTAACCAGCCCAGGGATCCCTCCTGTCTCTGCCTCCCTGGGATCAGAGATTACAGGTGGCTTTTTAGGTGGATGCTGGGGGTTGAACTCGTGACCTCATACTTTCATAGTTGGCACTTTACCCAGTGGGCCATGTTCCTAGCCCAGTGAATAGTGGTTTTTGTTGTTGTTATTGTTTTGTTTTGTTTTTGCCGTGAATATTTAGTATCTCTCCTGGGAGACAGTTGCATATCTGTGTTCCAATTCCACCAAATCTTGATTAATCAGAAACCAATTCTCCCAACTAGGAATTACCGAGGGCTGCCTCTGTGGCTGGTCACTTCTCTTCTTAGCATCATCTTCAAGCATATGGAAGGGAGTTGTGAGATTAAGCTCAGACCAACCTTGTTCCTTGCTAACGACGCCGGCAAGCAGCTGACACGTCTGGCTAGCATGAAGTCCGGGTATTCTCTATGGACTTTTATTTCTTGTGCTGTCTTTCTCTCCACAGATAATCAACAGCTCATGGCCTGAATGAGTAATCGGAGGTAATGCAAACTAACACCTTTACCTCAGGAAAAAGCTACAGCTACAGCAGCCACCGGACTAGTGGGCAGAAGAAATAGTCTTAGTCAGAGTCTTAGTGTGCAAGGGTTCAGAGGGAAAGCCAAGCATCCCCCTCCTCTTCCTCACTAGAAAATGCGATTCTAATTAGCTATGGTATCAGCCAAAAGGGGCAGTTTTGAGTTGAGGTAAACCTAAATGTCAATACGATAAAAATTTAAAAATACGTAGGAACAACTCATGCTCATTATTTTTTTTTATCCCCATAGCTACGCTGATAATTAATACTGAGGAATATTTCATTGTTAGAAATTTAAAAGTAGTAGTTATAAAACATTTTATTTTATTTCAGACCATACATCTTTGCAGAGATTTTAGAAATGACACTAGAATATTAATAAGGAAGTAAAGAACTTGATTTTCTTAATTTTCCTTACTTGTATATTTATTATAGAGTTGCCAGAATGAATCAAGTTTTCATATGATTTTGTAATATTTCTTTGTAGTTAACATACCATGCCATTAATTTTTTCTATTATACTAGTTTTAAATGATAAACAACTTTTCATAACCAATTTAATGGGATTTATTTATTCAGCCCACCAATATCAGATATTTGGTTGTTTCTACTTTTTTTGTATTGTAAAGAAATGTAGGTTGAACATTTCTCTAGGTGCATCTTTATATATATATATATATTTCTGATTTTTCTTTTAGCACACATTCCTAGTTGGGAATTTGCTTGGTCTAATAGCACATATGTATTTCAAAGGCTTTTGAAAAGTACCACCACCTTGACCTTGAGGAAGATTATACCCATTGATGTCTGTGTTTTTTCCTTCATTACATTTATTTATTTATTTATTTATTTGTGTGTGTGTGTGTGTGTGTGTGTGTGTGTGTGTGTGTGTGTGTGTGTTCAGGGGTCAGAGGACAACTTGTGAAAGTCAGTTCTCTCCGCCCACCATGTGGGTGCCAGGAATTAAATGTGATTGTCAGGCTTTACGGCAGGCACTTTTATTGCTGAGACATCTGGCTGGCTGGCTGTGTTTGTGACTTTAATGACAGGTAGTCCTGGGGCATAGTGTCTAGAATTTTCTCTGTGGGCCACTGTTTGAGCTCAACAAGAAGAAAAACCAACCTGTGAGAGAAGATAAGCCTGATGTGTTAGTCTAATAAGCGGAGCCATGTTGTCTCTTCCCGCACAATCTTTCCTAGAGTCCGATGGTTCATGCCCAGCTTTCTTCTGGAGCTTGTTTTTGTCTGTCAGGAGGGATGTCTTCCTTTGGAAATGGGCTGCTTTTATCCAGAAGTGTTCTCTTCCCCCACCCCCACTGCCCTAAAGCACAGAGTTTCTTCTCACATGAGACTACAGTGCCTATGAAGGTGTCCCAGACTTCATGCTTGCTCATGGCTTCCATGTGTGTGTCCCCAGAGTCATATGTTGGAGCCTGCGACTCACTGTGATTAAGCCATGAAGTTTCTATCCTCATCAGTGGGTTCTGTGTCCTTATAACGCAGCTTGGGGGCACTAGCTAGGTGTGTCCAGCCTGTGACCCAGGACAGCTATGAAGGCAGCCTGACACAGAATTACAAATTTACTTAAAACATTATGAAATTTTGTTGTATTATTTTGTTCTCTATTGTGCTTTTCTGGAGCATGAACATTGTAGATGGCATTATTGTGCCACAGTATTAAAATATTTGTCCTGCCTGCAACAACCTGTACCCTTCTGTTCTGGGATGATGCAGCCAGGGGGACCTAACATGGACACAGAGAGCAACACACACCGAAGGTGCTGAGGTCTTGGCCTGGACTTTCAACCTCTGGAACCATGAGGTTTACGCATCTACCAACGGCCCAGTCTCAGGTATTTTGGTACAGCACTTGGAATGGCCAGAGATAATTTTCAAACAATGACTGTGGGCTTCCAAAAGCTGCTGGGGCTGTGAATCTGCTCCTGGGCTATTCAAGAAGAAAAGGTAAGTCATACAGCTGTGGTTTTTATGTTCACAGGGGCCTTTGCCAGTGGCCCAGGAGTCCCTGGTTGGCTACTGAGATTGGGAGCCCTTTCCATATCATGGTTGCCCTTTGAGAAAAAAAAAATGACATTCAATAGCGGGAAGCTGTAAGGTCTAGAAAAATCTTTATTTAAGAGAAATATGTTAAACACAAACTATATCCTGGATACGTAAAAGCATTTGGTTTAATCAATAGCATTAATAGATAATAACAGAAAGTTCATCTCCGATTCAGATACCAGATGGAGAGCTGTGTTTAGAGGTCGTCTACTCTGAGTTTTCTAGCCTCCAGTTCCTTCTGCCTCTGAAGCACACATTCCGACCACTGCCTTGACCACAGGCTACAAAGCTTCTATTTTAGTCTTCAGGTCTCTCTCTACTCACCCACCACTATTCTTCCTCGTCACAAAGTGAGAAAGAAATGTATGCTCTTTTCACTTCCCACAACTCCCACAAGGGTTTGCCTTCAATGTTTGTTTTATGTTTCAGGTTGAAAGTGCGTTGGAGAATTATGTGGTAGAGCAGGAACATCCCTCTTCTGTACCACACACTATATGTACGAAACACACAGGTGGCTTACCAACTTAATTAAGATAGATAATTCTAGCATTCACCCCTTGCCTTTGTTTCTTCCAAACTTAATAACGTGATTTAAAAATGACTTGGAAATCAAAGTTAAGACATGATTTTCACCATGATTGTACTGCTATAGTGACCCATGTCATGGATTTTCTATTCTGATTTTTAAGGACAGCTCTCTCCTCATCTCCATTGCATTGAATGCAGTGTGTCCTTCAGACCATAAATTCCGGGTTTTGTTTCAGAAAACGTAGCGACCTGCCTTGGTTTTCCTTTTCCTGCTGCCATGACAAAAGATGCTAACAGAAGGAACGTAAGGGAGAAAGGGCCAATTTGGGCTTACAGTTCCAGAGAGATGGCTGCGTTCTCTACCGCGGCAGGGAAGGCCTGGTAGCTAGACCAGGAGGCATCTATTGAGAAAATCAAGAGTGAGCAGGAAACTGGTCCTGGCTGTAAAATCTCAAGGCTCCCAGTGACTTACTTCTACCAAAGCTCTGTCTTTCAAAGGATCCACAATTTTCATAAAGAGTCCTCTCAGCTGGAGGCCAAGTGTTCAAACAGATTAGCCTATGGGGGACATTTTATATTTAAACCACACTACCACCTTATCTTGGGTTATATTTTACTCAAAATCCTTGCTCACAACCTTTCTGCTCTGACTCATAGACAGCAGTGAAGAGTCAGCATTTCTGAAGAAGATTGGCTTAAGTGAGCACTTAAAACAATCATACTTGGACTCACAGGGAGGAGTGGGTATTTTAAATATGAACTTACTCTTGGGTTTGAGGTTATGTGTTTCTCAGCTTTGACAGTACGTGATAAACTCAGGTAAGCAATATGAAGAGAAGATATCACACACGTGCTCTAAATGGGAGCCATCATCAATAACAGGGACCTGGCTTTCTCCTTGTGCCCATTGGCCTCTGGACTCTGTGGGAAGTCATGTGTGAAGGATGCTCTCCAGCCCACAGCTGCCCATGGGAATCATCGTAAAGCCGTCTGCCAGAAGGAATGTGTGAGCAAATGACAAACGGTACCTGACTCCAGGGGAAAATAGACTTTGGGAAGCTTTTAATGCCAAGCTTTATAATGTTTAGGATGAAATACTGCATCAGATTTCTCATGAGGATGGAAACGACCTCAGATCAGTTTAACAAAGCATTTTCCAGTAGAAGAGAACATGCTTGAATAGAGACAGAAAATAACCTAGTACTCAAAGCTTAGAGGGGGCTTCCTTTCTCCCCTTTCTACCTGCGTCTCCCCACTCTTTCATCCTGACCTCCGCTCTACAACTCCCAGCCACACTCAATGAAAAAATAAAAAACACAAACCTCTATGGATTTTTTTTTTTCTGAGTTAGCCCAGACAGAAAATATTCTGCGCCATTTAACTCAGAAGTACCTTTATGATTGTTGGGCCATGCATCCCATTTCTCTTTTTCGTTTTGATTCAGAAAACATGGGCACCGTATCGTATCGAGTCAGTCTTCAAGTCTTGCCTCTCTGTTTGGTAACCTCCATGGGTGCCTTACCACTTCGTTCTGTGTCTGTCTCTTACTCCGGAATATTTTCTGCCTGGAAATAACGCTGCTGCTACCCATCTCCATCTACAATCAGATTGATGGAATAGAAGGGTGAGAGAGATGCACACGTGTTCTAGGTGAAATCCATGACTTGGAATATAATACAGGGATGGATAAAGTCATATATGGTAGTCTAAGAAGTATCCTCCTGAAGAATCAGTGATTGCTTCTGGCCAGAGAACAGTCTTGTCTTCGATGGCTGAAGACCTCTACTACTGTTCTAATTGTGTAATTTGCTTTCATCTGGGACTAGGATTCCAAGGATCTTCTCACCTGAGTGGCTCTTTGATGTCTGTCTGTAAAGACTTTCCATGGGTTTCTGTGTTTTAACACAAAAGCCTGTACAAAATAAAGCTGGGTTAGCCACATGTAATGTCTGAATCTCACTTGCATTGTTGATGATCAGTGATTCTTTAATTCATCTACCTTTTCTTCTTCCTGATTGTCTAGCTCAGAATTGAGTCCTTATCACGCATTTCACTTTTTTCCCATGTCTTATGAATCAATATGATAAATAGATCAGAGTAATAATAGATATTGTTGATCAGCTTCATCTATACCAAGGGTACCTTAGGTAGTCATTCATTATTCCATCTTCTTCTCCTTTTAAAAATGGGTTACCTTGGGACACGAACTGATGTGATGTTATTTTCTCTGTTTGGGATTTTCTGTTGACATGTGGAGAAGAACCTCTTTGATGTGTGCGCTGAAAACAATGTGGCTAAAAAATAAAGAAAAAAAAAACCCCTCTCTTCAACTTTAAGCTTCTTTTGGGTGTTCCAGAACCATCTTCCCCAGGTGTTTGTGTGGCCGAGAGGGTGATGACCCTAAGATTAGAGCAGATTAGCTTTTCTCGGCTGCAATCAACTTTTAGATGATCTAAATGTTTTTTGAAAATAGCTCAATTTGAAGAAAACATGACTGCAGGGCCACTGATTTTAATGCCTCAGTACAAGAGCGTGCTTTTAGAAAAACAATCTTTTTTTTTGAGGAGTTTATGTTTTCCATGGTGAAAGTAATACGTGCACACTACAAATAATTTAGAAATATGAAATATAAGGACTGAAAAATTTTGCTAATGTTAAAGCCACCTGAAGGTAACTATTGAAGCATTCGATACTTATTAAGTATCTTTAAAAGATCTATCTATCTGTCTGTCTGTCTGTCTATCCATCTATCATCTATCTATCTATATCTATCTATTATCTATCCAATATATCCACATGTTCATCTATTTATCATTTACATCTATTATCTATCAAGTCTCTCTGTATTCATCATCTCTTTATTTATAGATCTCTCATTTATTTAATCCATAATCTAGTATCCATATCTATCTATCTATCTATCTATCTATCTATCTATCTATCTATCTATCTATCTATCTACCTATCTTCATTATCATCATCTATATATCTATTACCCATCTATCATCAATCTATCTATAATCTATCTATCTACCTATCATCTATATATACACTATTTATATATGTGTACGGGTACAGTAATGCTTTTAATACGATTCTTGTATTTGTTATTTTAAGCAATTTTTAAATGGCTTCATGATAACACATTGTATCACTACTGTGTTAACTTCTGTAACACAACTTACTTATTAGGTATTTAGATGATACTTGATTTTTCATTATTTTACTTAATGCTAGAATATACATCTTTGAGCTCTTGCAAAAATTAGTATCCATTTTTAGGACAGATTATGCAAAGTGAATATATTTAAAGCTTATAATTGTGTTAATTGTAAAAACGTCAGCAACACTTGAGTGCCTTTTTCTTATCATCCACATCAGTGCAGAATCTTCTTTATTCAAAATGTAATAATTTTATGGGTAAAACTGTGTTTAATTAAAACATTTATTTTCTAGTGAGGCTGGAAATTTTAGTTGCTCATTCCTACTCTTTTCCTGGATGTCCTCTTTTGTGAGTTTTTTGTATATTTCTGGCTACTTATGTATTATAATCTTAGTGTTTGACATTTTTATAGAATCAATTTGATAAACTCTTCATATGTTGAATGTTAATTCTTATATATTTTAATTTTCACTTTTTGTTTCTCATTTACATTTTGAGTTTTAAACTTTTATATGGAAAAACCATAATTTAACTTCAATGATAATTTAAAAAAATCTAGATTGAGCTTACACTTGTATTTTCCTGCCTACATCCTAACCTCTTTCCTCTTCTGGGTAGCTGAGGACTCTCTAAAAGAATTTTTTTTTTTTTTTTTTTTGGTTTTTCGAGACAGGGTTTCTCTGTGTAGCTTTGCGCCTTTCCTGGAACTCACTTGGTAGTCCAGGCTGGCCTCGAACTCACAGAGATCCGCCTGGCTCTGCCTCCCGAGTGCTGGGATTAAAGGCGAGCGCCACCACCGCCCGGCTAAGAAATTTTTTTAATGTTAGCATTTTGAAATGATAATTAACATTTTTGGGCCTTTTTTTTGTTAAGATAGGGTCTGTTGTTGAATATTTAACTATGCAAAGATGTTTTGCATTTGTTTAACTATGTAAAGATGTGTTGTATTGGTTTAACTATGTAAAGATGTGTTGCTGTTTCACCTTGCCTGCCTAAGGCACCTGATTGGTCTAATAAAAAAATGAATGGCTAATAGCAAGGGAGGAGGTATAGGTGTGACTTCTGGGCAGGGAGAATAAGTAGGAGGAGGTATTTAGGCTTGAGGAAGAGAGAAAAAGAGACACCAGGGAAACAACAGGGGTCAGCCAATCAGACACAGAGGAAGCAGGAAAGTAGGACATACAGCCCCAAGGCAAAATGTAGATGAATAGGAAAAGATTAAAATAAGTTAAAAGAGCTAGTGGGACAAGCCTAAGCTAAGGCCAAGCATTCATAATTGATAATAAGTCTCTGTGTCTTTATTTGAGAGCTGCTTGGCAACCCAAAGAAAACGCTAACTCTAAGGGTCTCCTTGTGTAGCCCAGGCTAGCCATAAAGTTGAGATCCCACTGTCTGTGCCTTTCCAGTACCATGATTACAGGTGCGCCCCATCGTGCCTAGCAAAGAACACATTTTTTTAAAATAAGAAATAAAAGACTTAGGTTCTTTCTTCAAAAATTGTTTGTGTTTAATTACTCTTTTTTGGTAATATGACTCAATTAACTTGAAGAAAGGCTGTGATTTAATTTTTCATTTTCTCCTACCAATTTATAATGTCTTTTATGCAGGATTTTGCTCCAGAGCAGTGACTATTCACCTGGTAAGATTTCCCCCTCAAGGGACTTGTAGCTAGGTGATGAGACATTTCTGGCTGCCACAGCTAGGTGGCAGTGGGGGAAGTTTTTCTTGGTGACTAATCAATACAGGTGAGGGGTGCCTGAGATCCCCTCAATAGATGCTCACTCAGGGGGAAATGTGAGGGGTGCTGATCATTTCCTGTAGTGCCTGGGAGCCCCTCAATAAATACTCACCTGGTGGGAAATGTGAGAGGTGCTGCTATGGGGAGATCCTGTTCCAGTGAACTGTCAGAACCATGATTCTACTTCACATTCCAGAGAGGAATTACATGCCATATAAATTGAAATCACCCCGCCCCCCACCCACCCCACCCAGAGTCCATTACCTTCCACTTTGTTCTTTTCAAGTGTTTTAATGGCTTGCCTCTTCAGGAAATTGGCCAGTCTAGGAAGTGTGTACATGGGAGGGACTGTGGTCACCCTCCTTCCAATATTAATTTTCTTGAAGTGGAGATTCAACCACGGGCCAACTCCGGGGCATGCATGACTTCCATTTTCCTCTTTTCCATTCCTTTCTTGCTTGGAGTGGACACCCTGGAAATCATATTGAAAACTGCGAGCAGGTAAAGGATTGTGACTTCTCTGCAGACTGGACTGCACAGAGAAAGAAAGCCTGTCTCTAAAAAGCAAAACAAATCAACAAGAGGGGATGCAGCCCGGATGAAGCCCAGAGGAGCATCGCCGCGCATGTGCACTGCTGGTTCTTCCACGAGGCAGTAATTGAGGGCGGAGGCAGAGGACGGGCTAAGAGTTTGGTCTCAGTCGGGTTCCTCAGGGGAGAACCTGCAAGTCTGGAGAGTGAATGCGCACACGCGAACAAGAGGAAGGAATGAAGTGACAATAAAAAGCAAAGAGAAACGCAAGTGAAGAGCCAAACGGAAGCAGCTTTGTCAGTCAGGAGTCGCTGTCAACTGCGGTTTGACAGCTAGGCTCTTCTTCATTCCCAGAACGAAGCCGGCCGTTCTTCTGTGCGAGCTTGCTGCTCAGGCTAGTGACGCACAGAACAACCTTCCATTTACCAAGCAAGCATGCCAACTAGGCACGTTCTCTTCATAGGCAATTCAGTTTGGAACACAGATTTAAATAGGTTTGTACAAGTTTAAAATGGATAAACATCAGAATTAATTTGGATTCTTTGTTGTAGGACGTCCAGAAGCTTCGGTGGACTGGGAATCCGGAAGATGGCTGCGTTAGTTAATTTTCTTGGATAAATGCTTGACAGAAGCAACCTAAGGGCAGAATGGCTTTCTTTGGCTCATGCTTCAGAGGCTGCGGCCCGCCACTGTGGAGAAGGCATGGTGGAGGGCCTCCAACTGTGGTAGCAACGGTTCGGTGTGAGCACATGATGGTGGCAGACAGGAAGCCAAGAGCTCCGGCTGGAACTAACAACAGCGAATTCTGCACAGAATTTACTACCTTCAAGGTTGACTCTCAGGGGCCTACTTTGGCTAGCTAGGCCACGTGTCCTAAGGGTTCCACAACCTCCCCAAAGAACCACCATGTTCACATACACAAGGGAACATTTCCTATTCAAACCCTAAGAAAGCACCTTTGACACCCAATCTACTTAAGAACTGCAGCCTGGTCTTCAGAGTGAGTTGGGGGGGAGGGCAGGGTGGATAAAGAGCTGTGGCTTGTGCCCGGCATATCATGTAAAGCTGATGCCTTTCCTTTGGTTCCTGTCCATGGATGTAGATGTAAACAGAAATGATAGTGTGAATGGGAATAAAAATTCCCAGACTGGGGCTGGGAAGATAGCCCCGTGGGTAAGCGTGCATGCTTGCACAAGCATGAGGACCTGAGTTTGGATCTGAGCATTCAGGAGAAACCTGAATGCGAACCCCAGCACTGTGCGGGGTGGAGACAGGACGATCCCTGGGCTTGTTGACTAGCAGCTTAGCTCCAGGTTCAGGGACAGACCCTGACCTCATGGGGATAAGGTGGAGTGACACCTGACATCCTCTTCTGACCTCTGCATGTTCACAAGGTACACTACACACTCACCACATACATACACACACCACATACATACACACACCACATATTCTCTCTCTCCCTCTCCCTCCCCCCTTTCTCTCTCTCTCTCTCTCTCTCTCTCTCTCTCTCTCTCTCTCTCTCTCTCTCTCTCTCACACACACACACACACACACACACACACACACAGACGCACACGCCACATACATACACACACCACATATTTTCTCTCTCTCTCTCTCTCTCTCTCTCTCTCTCTCTCTCTCTCTCACACACACACACACACACACACACACACATATACACACACACACTCACATGCACGCAAGCACTTTTTTTTTCCCCATCCTGTAACTTATACCTGAATTTGCTGGGTTGGATGGAATATTGTGGTATGTATGAAGCTCCCCAGGCAACTTATCTGAGGTAGGGACCTCTATAACAACGAGATGTGCTTAGAAAGAGCCAGCATAGGTACTGTCAAATACTGTTTCCAGCTAGTCAGTTGATGAGGATCATGTTAAAAATTTCTCTTAGGACTCCATGCTGGCAACCGTGAGTTAATCGGTGGGGTAGGTTCCTGGAACACACATTCAGCAAGCCCCTTTGGGTGTTGCTTCTGCTAGGCAGATTTGTGAAGTGACTGTGCCTCTGCCACATTCAGTATTGGCACCATAAAGACAAAGGGACCGAGGCTGGAGACCAACTGGCCAACATTGGAACATCTCTCAATTGGTGGCTTTAAAGTCTGCATTCTAGGTGAGGCCAATAGCTTAGTCAGTGAACTTCCTTCTAAGCCTGAGAACCCAAGTTTGGCCCTTAGAATCCATGTGAAAAAGCTAGACGCTTGTGCCTGGAGCTGGGTAGTGGAGAGAGGAGGATGCTAAATCTTATTGCTAAATCTATTCTAGATGACTTTGTGAGCTCCTAGCTAGTGAGAGACCCTGCCTTCAAAAAAATGAGACAAAACCAAAAATGAAACAATCCATTGCCAACACACACACAGACACAGACACAGACACAGACACAGACACAGACACACACACACACACACACACACACACATACACACACACACACCCCTCTGAGTTCCTTGCATGCCCACAGACTTCTAAATACATTTTTTTTTTTTTTAATGAATGAGTGGATACATCCTTAAAGGCTTTCTCGGGATTCAGCATCTTGTCCTCTCTTCCCCTCTGCAGCCCCAGGATGTTGCAAAGCGGTTTTATAAATAAAATCCATGATTAGTATTGAGCATTGAAAAGCAAGAAATGGAGGGTAGGAGAGAAAGAAGAGAAATATTTCAGGGTGTAATAGGCAGTGAACACCTGGGCTGCTCAAGCTGACTATAGACAGAGCATTGGGTGTCTGCCCTAAGTCAGAAGACATGTGCAGCGCACCATGGCCTCTGTACCCTGGGATCTTTGGAGTCTAGAGGTGAACTTCCACGATAGGGAGGTGGTTACTGTTACAGTGATGCTGAAATATTGTATTAATCCCGTTGATGCTTTTTATCTGATTTTCTTCTAGACTTTTAAAGCACAACTCAGCGATTATTTTAAGGCAAGGTCAAACAAGCAGAATGAAACCAGAAAGATTATTGCTGTTTTGGTTAAAGCTACAAGGAGCTGTTATCAGCTAAGTGGGAGGTTTGATGCTAAGTGAACAACAGAGAAAGAAAACATGGGTTACCAGTTGACTCCCCGTTTCCCCACCTGGTCTGACTGAAAGTAAATCTTCAAGTGGGCTTCTACCTGGAGAGGTCTCATCTGTGTTCAGCCATGGCTCAGGATGTTTCCCTGTACCTGACCCAGTAGGTAAAGAGATTGTCACACTGAAAGGCTTTGCTACCTGCTAGGACACACAGTGCAGTAGGTGTCTTAGAGGTACCTGTTTTTTTTCTGACTATACCCCATATCCCTGGCAAGTAAATGCACCCACATTCTGCACCATGACATCCCACTCTTCTCCTGGGAAGCAGATTAGATTTGCATCAAGGGCATTCATTCACGGGTTGGCCAGAGAACAAGACGTAAGTGGTTCAGCTTCACAGGGTGAGTGGGGCTGTGAGAACAATGATAGAGTTCCCTGGAAACAAAGAAGTACTAAAGGGGGAAAAGAAATAGTTTCCAATAGGAGGTAACATGGAGTTGGAAGCCTGAGAATTCCTGAGATTTTGTTAGATAATATGTTAGATAGCTTTCCACTACTACAACAAAATACCTAGGATAGATAAACTTATAGAGAGAAAGGGTTTATTCTGGGTCACCGTTTTGGAGGGTCTGTTCTATGGTCAGTTGAACTCCTTGTTTTAGGTACTTTGCCAAGGTAGACTATCATGGCAGGAGAATGTGACAAGATTAAATTGTTCATCTCATAACTGGGATATTAAAGTGAGAGGAAGAGACTAACATCCCATAATCTTTTTTAGGGTCATGTCCCCCATAACCTAAATCCTCCTAATAGACCCCATCTCTTAGTTTCTACCATATCCCAGGAGTGCCAAGTTGAGGACGTGAAATATTCCTTTACACTGTGTAAATATGAGTCACTGTGATTGGGTTAATAAAGTAAAGAAGCTGACTGGCCAAAAGCTGGACAGGATAAGATTAGGCTGGAGAACCAGACTAAGGACACTGGGAAGAAGGGAGGAGTCAGAGTAGTCACCAGCCAGATATGGAGAGGAGACAGGACGTGCAAAATGAAAGAGAGATAATGCCACATAGTAGAATGTAGATTAATATAAATGGATTAAGTTTAGTTGTAAGAGTTAGCTGGTAACAAGCCTGAGCTATTGGCTGAGCATTTATAATTAATATTAAGCCTCTGTGTCAGTTATTTGGGGATTGGTGGGTGGGAAAGAAAAGTCTGCCTACAGAGGACCAAGTCTTCACTGTGTGTGCCTTTGAGATATGTTTCAGATCCATACTGTTCCATATAAAGAATTGGGCAGTGTGATGGATAGTTCTGATTATAGACAGGATTGGAGTGATGGGTACCTAGCACAAGTAATGCTTGGCTCTCAAGGTATCTGTGAGGGTCTTTCCAGAGAGGATTGACAGGTGAGATGGTGACTGAAGCAGAAATACTCACCTGGATGTGGACAGTATCATCCAAAAACCTTAGGGTCTGTGATGGAAGAAGAGAAATCCATTCAGTGTACGCAAGCTCCACTCTTCCTATACTTCTATTGCTACAGCCATTGTCCATGGATATCAGACTCCAGAACTCTCAGGCTTTCCATCATGCTTTTGCTGCCAGTGAGTCTTCTGGAAGACTCTAAGCTTTAGCATCCAATGGGGGCTGCATGGCTGGTACCCATGCTCTAACTTCTTGGATGGAGTAGAAGCTGGGTTCTCAGCTTCTGTAGTGTGCACATGGCCACTCTTGCTCTACTCGGTCTTCTATCATGAATGACAACCCATAATATATTACACATACCACATATAACAAGAACAGTTTGTTGTTCTTATCCTCTAGGAAGACCTAACTAATACAGGCAGATGTGCTATAGACATGGAGATAATGGCTTGATTTTGAGACAGGATGTGTGTGACCTAAGGGAGGGAATGCATCATCTCCAGAGTGTAGGAAGCAAGGAAGCCTGGGAAGGCAACTCCTGCTGACACTCAGTGTTTACTGTGTCCTGTCTGCAAAGGCTGAAGCAGATGTAGAACAGCCAACATACTGAGAAATGACCTTAAAGGGCCTGCAGTGGTGTAAGCTTTTATCAATGAAGGAGAAATTTCCTTAATATTTGATCTGCCATGGGCCTTGAGAGAAGTTGTGTGTACGTATGATGTATGTCTCTGCCTTCTCACCTATCCCCTCCTGCCACTATGGTTGAAACCCCAGGGCCCAGGCTGTGTAGATCTTGGGCTCCATGACACACTGATTTATTACTTAGGCTATGTACCTGATGTTTTGCATAGAACCTTGGACTCTCACTGTTGTTGGTGAGGGGATTTTTTTTTTTTTTTTGAGGCTGTAACCAATTTACAGTAATTGCTAAGGACAGCAGCTGTAGCAGCCATTAATTCCTTAATCTAGGAGTAGAGGGAGAAATGGATTAGTTGGAGATAAATATAGCTTCTAGCATTTTCTCCTGAGAACGAACCTTTTAAAAACAGTACTTTGCGAGGCATTGTGGGGGGCGGGGGAGCCTGGAGTCCCCTCGATTCCTCGAGAAATTATTCCTGCAAGAAGAAAGAAGTGGGCAAAGTGAAATGGAGCTTCTTTCCAAATGTGTCATAGGCTGACCTATGACACCATGAGTCTCTGCCTCCCAGGACCTCAAGATCTTTGGGTGAAGATTCACCATTTGAACTTCTTCCACTGTTCCATGCATGCATCAAATCTCGGGCAAGTTGAAGAAGGAGAGAGAGAAAAACCCTGAAACAAACAAACCAAATTCTCTTCTGCGAGCTAGCCATTTGTTTTAAAACGAGATGAGAGGCTGCTCAAAGACGTTAATGGAAATCTTTGCAAACGCAGCCTGAAAGTTTCTTCAATCCAAAGAGTCACTCAGCCATAAATATGTGTGGGTTATTTAGATGCTTCCAAAGGTTACTCGAAAATTGCCTATTTTTCCACAAAGAAGTGAGCTGTTTATTGCTTCAAAGCATGCCTCAGAGTGAACGCTTTTCTCCATCCGAGAAGGGAAAATTACGAAATAGATGAAATGCTGGGAAAGGGGTTGTTGACTGGTGGGTAGGGAGGTGAGCAAAGCAAAAAAAAAAAAAAAAATGCTGCTCCAAGCCTTGGAATGGAGAGAAGTACAGGGAATATCGTCCTCATGTGGCAGGGTAAGTGTTGGTCTCTTAGACAAAAGACCACCATGGGTCAGGCAGTGTCAGGGAAGGGGCTCATGTTGGGTTCTTGAGTTCCTATATTTGGGACTGGTGGGGGTGGAGAAAAAAATCTATTTGTACCTTCTAATTGCTTCCTTCGAATCAAAGAAAGGCTATGCAGAGCTCTGGCAGAATCTCACTTATTTGCAATGGCAAGCTCTACTATTGTCACCAAGTAATGGGACCCAATTTCATTCTGGACACATGGAGAGATTTATACTGGGTCTCTCAAATACCAGTTGTAGCTTGAACACATCTTCTTGTGGGCTGTTAGGATGGCCGTAATTGGAATTGAGTTTTGTCTAAGCGGGTTTGGGTTGAGGGCTTATTAGCTGTGATTGTGACTCTGGTGACAGTCCTGGGGTGGTGTAGACAATCAGTCTGATATCCTAGGACAGTCACTAGGATGTTGAGAAATAACATTTTGTGTATATCATGCCATATCATGCAATTTTCCTGAAGTATTAAATAAACTGTGAGGTAATCCTGAAAATGAATTTTTCTCTTTTTTTTTTTTTTTGGTGAAATAATTTGACAGAGGTTGGCGCAGAGAAAGAGTCAGGGATTCAAGTTTCCCAGCATCTCTTCACACTGTCTATCAGAGCACTGCTAGTGAATGCAGGAGGCTGACCGTCTCAGGCTCCTGCTCTGGCCTTGTCAGGGGGACAGTCAGCTGGAGTCCTTTGGCTATCTGATGCCCGCTGCTTTGACAGTGCATCTAAGGATTTACGGCTCGGCACGTGGTCCTTCCTTCACCCTTTCCTGCACTTCCCAGCAGGCTGCAGAAACCACAGCCCCCACTGCCAACGTCAATCAAGGCAACCTTGTTTTCCTTCTCTCCCCAAACCCAAAGGACGGAGACCAAATGGAAATTACACAGTGTTATTATTTGTACACTAACTGAAAAATTTATGGCTCTTTGTAAAAACTAGAGACAAATATGTTGTCTGCTGGGAACTGAAGATAAGAAGTAAAGCATGTTATTGGCAACGTCTCCCATGGGTTACACTCAAGTGAGGATGAATCATGGGCTGTTCATGGAGACAGCCACTGTCTCCCCTGCTTCTTTTAGAAACTGCAAAAGAAAATCAGCTGTTTGTGGCACGGCAGCAAGAGGAAATGATAAAACAAATTAATTTTGAATTTACACAGTGCCAAGTCCTCCTTCTGTATGGCTTAGACACACGAGGCTGTTTGTGGGGAGACTTCCCTTGTCTACGCTGAGATCCTGAACCTCGCGGCTGGCCCTTCTGCTCAGGCAGGCTGGCTTCAGGTCTTGTGTCTTATCATCCATCCCCTTAGAGTCTCTCCTCCCTGAAGCCTGACTCAGTTTATAAGGATATATGTGTGGTCATTTGTATGCAGTCCCGTTTAATAAGGCTGTAAGTAATTTGGCCTGTTTTTTACTAGGTCAACCACTGTAGAAGCACAATGCTGACTGTGTACAGTTTTGGTGGAATTCTATCTTGATCAATAAAATGCTTATCCGTTCCTGACAGTGCAATGATTGGCTGCCCTACTGTGCAAAACTGCATCTTTTAAGCCCATGAAAAGAAGCATTAGGGGCTGAACTTAGTATTTGTTTCAGTTGAGTTGATAACAGTTCTTCACATAAGAAGGACCCTAGGCTCTATTCATTTCTTTTAAAATAGTTCAAGTTGTGGCTGAGACAGGAGGATTGTTATAAGTTCAAAGCAGGTTCCAGGCCAGCCAGGACTACATATTGAGACCCCGTCTCAAAAGAGACAAAAAGAAGGAAGAGAAAGTTGATAATGTCATGGCATAAAGCAGCCAACAGCTCTGCTAAGAAAAGCTAACATAACATGTTCATGAAAATGGAGTTAATGCTTTAGTTTAAAATTGTTGAAGTCATGGTTAAGATCTTTAGCATGAAAGCTCAAAAAAAAATGAACTTTGATTATGTGGTGAAAATTCAGTGAAGTTACATGTTATAAGATATTTTACACATCCATGCTAATTACCAATGTTGATGTGTGTGGTTATAAACAACAACAAGAACAAGAACAAGTAACAGTTGTGTGGTAGTAGTATGCTGTCTACACTTGGGAGGCTGAGGCAGGACGATCAAAAGTTCTGGACTGTGTGGTGAGACCCTGTCCAACTCCAGAAAACAAAACAAACAAAAACCGGAAGCAAACAAACACAAGACAATTGTTTTCTTACTTGAGATGTACATATATTTCATAAATTCGCAATTGCTGCCTTTGCTAGAAGTTTCCTCTGTGATAAGAGAAGCTGAAAAGCTGAAAAAAGCTCGCATCGTCTTCCTCTAAACTCAAAGTATAAGGAAGTATCTAAATCCCGGCTGACAATCAGGACCTGGCTAGCCAGCTTCACATGCAGGCTTCCCTCTGTGAAGGTAGCATTTCCCGTTTCTTGTATGACCCTAGCTCTCCCCATCAAAAATGCAATTGCCTTCCATCTCTGATTTTATACTCATCTGTCTGATTGATTCTCTCTGACACCAGATAACACAGTGTCTTTTCCGACACTAAGCAATTCCCCAGATCTCTGACACCAACGGGCATCAAATAATTGAATTCATTTTAACCCTGAAGTTGACTCCCACCCACAGGATTAGGGTTGACTCCCACACACTGCCTCCGTTTCAGAGGCTGGAGGAAAGTGTAAGGCCATCTGCATTTCTGATTGGTCAGCCAGCTATGAATCCATGTAGTCTAACACCTTCTTCAGGTGTGATAGTTTGGGAGAAGGAGCCACAAAACTAGAGACTACATTACTTACTGTCACCGACCTATTGTCATGGATGCAATTTAAAACTTCCGAGTGGTCCCCAACCCAGGAAGTTCTTTCAACTGCATTGTTGAAGGGTTTTCATAATTAAATATCCAACTTCTCTCTCCCCTCTGGAGGTCTGGTGTGGGGGTAATGGCCCAAGGAATATTAGGTGCTTCTGGTGTTCATACTCCTCATTCCTCAATCCATCTAGTTTCTCTACTTATTCTGTCTGCTCATTAGTATAAACAGGCTCATGACTCAAAGGTACTCCCAAAGTCTTAAAGAATTCTCCATTGAGAATGGGAAGGAAAGACCAAACACACATTATACACATTCTTCAAATTTCCATCTTTATTTGATCTCTTCCACAGTTCTCTCACTGAACTAGAAAAATTCCCATAGTAAATGTTTACGCCACTTTAAAATCAAAAGTACCACATTTGTGTTTACAGAGATCTATCCTGTGCAGAGAATGAATCCTGGGAATTCTCACATGCTAGACAAATTCCCTAGGGCTTGCTGCAGTCCGTGTCTTTGTTAAGACTTGATTGAGTTGCTGAGTTGACCTGGATCATGGTGATATCTTGTATTAAGGTGGGTGTTAGGAAACGTCTGAGGGAAAACAATAGCTTGGATTCTGCTGTTAAACCACATCCTGGTCCAACTCATGCAAATGTCCGCAAAGACTAGTGGCTTCCAGCTGCATCCTGTTAGCATAGGACCCTAGTGGCACAGAATGGAAAGTCCCAGCAGCATTATTGCAGCCATATTGATGACAAAGGACCTTTGTGCTGATTAAGAGGTGATTAGCATCAAGACTGAGCAAAGTCTCCACCAACTACACACTGTGACAGGGCTAGTTTGACCATCTAGGGTCAAAAAAGTCTCTCCTGCCCCCAGTAAGCGAAAGACTTACGGTATACAGATCCAATCCTAATACCCCTCACTCTGCCACAAAAGACTCCTCAAGGCAGGTTTTTCTCTAGTGCATGCTCTCTTTGTGCCTTCAGAGTGCACTTTTAAAACTTTGGCCCAATAAACTTGTTCTCACTGAATTTTCACTGTGTCCACCATTGAATTCTTTCTTGGATAAAACCTACAGCCTCCAGGAATCCCAAGATGGGTAACTGGAGGATGAAGTGGAGTTAATTTCCTTTCCTGGCTGGTACATAGGCTTGTTGGGGAGTGGGCATGCTCAGACATCCTCACCCTAAGTCCTCCTGAGACTGCAAGGACTTCTGGGTTTGTCCTGTATTTCTTCTACCACAGTCACACATACTTCTGGGGTTCCTCTATCTCATCACCATTTACTTTCTCAGAAGATTCCTTTAGATGAAGCGGGCTTATCTCTGCAGAGACCTGGGCCTTTCTAGAGCCCCTGATCTTGTTCTCTTGGCCTCTGACTTCTGCTGTTGAATATGCTGAACTCAGCCAAGTTTCTTGGCTTTTTCTGGGGGCCTGGTACCTCTTTGCTGCTGCTGCTGCTGCTGCTGCTGCTGCTGCTCTTTGGTTTTGTTCTGATAGTACCACAGCCTTGCAAGGAGACTTGGCTTCCCCACTTACAAGTGTTAGCATTAACCTGATTGGATGGTCAGCTTTCACGTACCTTTGTTGAAGGGCTGGTGGGGATGAATAAACCCCAGGTTCTACATTTTCGTTAATCATTAAATAGATGGAATCTAGCCTTGTCTCCACTCTCTGTTAAGTTTTTCCTTCTGAGCTTTTTCCTTCAGCCTTTCCTACTTCATGTTCTGGTGCATCAAAGAAGGTTCTGGCTAGCTTTGTGCTATTACTAGGTGACCATTGAATCCCTACTCTACAGAGTAGGGGTTGAGTATGTTGAGCAGATCAGATGACCAGGTGGTGGTGGCTCATCCCAGAATTCGGGAGGCAGAGCCAGGTGGATCTCGGTGGGTTCGAGGCCAGCCTGGGCTACAGAGTGAGTTCCAGGACAGGCTCCAAAGCTACGTAGAGAAACCCTGTCTCAAAAAACAAAAAAACAAAAACAAAACAAAAAAAACAAAAAGAAAAAAGAAAAGAAGAGGATTGGATGAAGTAATACAACTTATGGCTCATTGTAAATTCTAATACATTCTAATAAATGTTATTTTTTTCTGAGACAGGGGTGTGTGTGTGTGTGTGTGTGTGTGTGTGTGTGTATGTAGAGTAACTGAGCATGTTATTATGTTTACCCATGATAGTTCAAGGCCAACAGGACTGATTTTATCAATGAGCAAATATTCATCAAATGCTAACTTTGTGCCCTATTCTAGAATGAAATTGAGACAAACCAGGAATATTCTATGTTTTCTCAGTCTGGTTGAATAGACAGACATTAACAAAATAACCATACAAATATAATGGAAAACCATGACGTGTGCTAAGAGAAAAGCTATGATGATGTGAGTATTCATGTTTGGCTAGAGCTCTTGGCCTGCCTTGATGATGGGTAAGAGTACATTAACTGAAGAGGGACCAGGATATACAAGGGTCCAAGGCAGAAATAACTGTGGTTTATTTGAGGATTTATACAGACATTAGTGGGGCTGGTATCCATGGAAAAATAAGAGGCAGTTTTATGAAAAAAGCTTTGTAAGGAAGATGTAGAAAGTAAAGTAATGTTTTCCTTCTCACTTCTCCCCCAATTTGAATGTCCTATTCCATAGACTCCTTTGAGAACAGAAGTGATTAAGGCCAAGAGTCTAGACGGAGATTTTCTGTAAGCATCTGCTGGGCCAGTGTGATTACAGGAAGGTTGGTAAGTGGGAGAGAAGAAGCAGGGGGTAGCTGGAGGGCGCTGCCGCCTCTGAGGACAGAGGAAGGAGGCCATAGGTGGAGAATGTAGGTGGACCCCAGAGACTGCAACTGAAAACTAAGGAAACAAAACTCCTCTAGAGCTTCTAGAAGGCACAGCCTTGCCAACCCCTTGATTTGAGCTCTGTGAAACTCATTTCCAACTTCTTATCTGTAACCCAGTAAGACAAGAAATTCAGATTATATGAAAATACTAACTTTGTGGTGATTTATCCAATAGGAACAAGACACTCCTAGAAGGAACAAGACCAATTCAAAGTGTCCTCGGGCTGATAAAAGAGAGTAGTCAAATATGGCCATACCAACTCACTGGTTCTAGTGACGGCGGTGATCCAGCTCAGTAAAAGAGAAAGATGGAGAGAAGGTGGTCAAGAGGCTGCCTGGCAGAACGGGCAGGTGATACCGTGAAAACTGAGGTTGTTCTATTGCACTGAATGTTGCGGTTTGAGTAAGAGACTTCCCATAGCCTTGAGTACTTGAATACATGCTCGCCAGTTGTGGGTGCTGTTTGGGGAGGGTGAGCTGGTGTAGCCTCACTGCAGGGCTTTGAGGTTAAAAGCCTTACCTACCTTCTGTTCTCTTTGTTTAGTGCTTGTGGTTGAGATGCGAGGGCTCCCGTTCCTGCTGCCCTGTCTGCCAACCATGATGGACTCTTATTTTCTGGAACCATAAGCCGAAATAAAGTCTTCCTCTTGTAAGTAGCTTCTGGTCATGGTGTTTTACTATAGCAATAGAAAAGTCACTGATACACTGCACGTGGTGCATCACTAGCAAAGCCAGGTCCTGGGACTTGGAAGAATATGGGACGATAATGGATTGCCTGCCGAGGTAATGACTGGGTTAACAGAATGAACGTCAGATAAGGAGTTAGCATCACAGACGTGGCTCTGGGAGAAGCTGTAACAGCGAACAGGCAAGATTTTTTGAGGTAGTCTAAAAATGGCAGGTGACAGGCATCAATCAGAGTGTACTTAGGTTTTAATATTAAGGATTTTAATTTTCTTAGCAAACTTCCCTATTTTCTGTTTACTATGATAGTACCATTTTTAAAGATGACAAACATGGAATTAGAGAAGTTATGTAATGTGTCCACACTCCTTTACATCATGTGCAAACTTAGGGAGAAGAAGTCAGGAGAGTGGACAGAGAGGAAGGAGGGCTTGTGGTGGGTCATGGATATCACTAAAGCCAGGGAAGGGAAAGACAGTCTAAAGGCATCTGAAAAAGACTGGTAAATCCAAACTCAGAGTCTTGCATGATTCCCCTGGAGAACCCAGCTCGTGTTGACGTGAGGTGACATTCTTCCAACATATGCATTAATGACCACTGTCTATAGTCAGATAACGGCTTCCGAAAAAGTATGTGTGTGAGTGTGTGTGTGTGTGTGTGTGTGTGTGTGTGTGTGAGAGAGAGAGAGAGAGAGAGAGAGAGAGAGAGAGACAGAGACAGAGACAGAGAGACAGAAACAGAGACAGAGAGACACAGAGAGAAAGAGACAGAGAGAGAGATTTTCTGTGGTGGTGACTTTACTCATGTGTATGTGCACACATGGGTATGTGTGTACATGAGGATGAGGCTATGTGTATGCGTGAGGCTGAGAGAGAGGGAGACATATATACACAGAGACAGAGAGAGGTGGATGCAGAGAGAAATCATAGCTCACTGTGTACCTTCTTGGGCACAGTTAATCTTTGCAACTGGGTAGGAACATTCTAGAAGATGCTCTTAGATTTTTTTTTTTAATCATGCTAGCCTTCCCAGAAGTATTGGATATAATTTTAGTGACAGCCATTGTGGGAAGTATTTGACTTTTGGCTTGGCTGTTTCATGGTGCAGATGAATCAGTAATAAATGGCACATCTTTTAAATCCCCCCAATCATGTCTATAAAAAGGCACTCTTTAAAATGGCCCACCCACATTCAGGCAGAATCAGATGGCCTATTAATTCACATTTGCATTAAAAACTCACCTCTCCTGTGCACCCTGCTCAGGATTCAGTGTGTGTCTAGTTATTAAAAGGGACACTTACAGTGACCACAGCCCTGTATCTAATACTCCATATGGCACCAGAGTGAAGACCGAGACATGTGCACTTTTGTCTTTGGTCATTTCAGACTGAAAACACAATTAGACTTGGCTGTCAGACAGATGAAATCTGTCATACTTCCCCTATAGGACTTGCACTCGGTCCAGATCAATAAATCCAAAAACCACTTGCACATAAATTGCAAAGTAAGCTCGCAGCTTCAGTACATGTGGGCTTAAATTCACTTGTATCTGGCACACGCTGCTTCCTGGCCAAGCAGTCTGTCTTTGTGGTTAGTGCAATTTCATAGCTGGACCAGGAAAACAAGGCTGGAAACTATCAGTTTAAAGCAGCAGATGGCTTCACCACACCTTCCCTGTCCGGGCAGTTCCCCCACAAAATGGGGTTTTAGCTGCTTGTTGTATAGAGGGAACTTTAAAATTGGGACGAGTTCAAGTAATTTCCTGAGGATAGCTCCATAAAGCTGTTGTTATTTTTCTCCTATTCCTTCTTGAGATTTCAAACTGAATTTGTAATAAGCTTTGCCTGGACACGACTTGTCACTGCAAAGGGACGTGATTTATATACAGAGATACAAGCTTCTCTCACTTCGCCTTACAGAGCTGACTTCCACCTGGTGACACACACATGTTGAGTTGGCTTCCTGAAGAGGAGAGTGAGATGTGCTCTCCTTTCACTCTGGAGACCATTAACCAAGACACCATTTATCCGGAGAAGAGGTGAATGCTAATATGTATTGCCTTTCTCCTCTGGTCTAACCTGGAAGCCCCATTTTATAGAAAGGGATTCCTTTTTTTTCCTAGAGTGATATTAAATTAGGCTGTAGGATTCACTGCTGCGAGTTATTAAGTGAGGCAATTAACCTAGACTATTTAGAGGTAGAAACGAGACATTTGCTGTATGTGACTAAGAAGAATATCTCTATTTTCAGGAGCTTCCGTGGAACAGAAAGCCCGAGACTTCCAAATATGGTGCTTGCTAAGCAAAGTGATTACAAAATCAGGTCAAGAAAAAAAATTCCTGTAACAGACAATATAAAAAGACATGTCAAGTAGCTGGTGTGAACTTCCTCCAAAGCCACACCTGTAAGAGTTGGGATATGTTAGGAGGATGGCTGAATTCAGCTGGCTGAACCTCCTTTCCTGACTGGATGTGGCCATTCTTTGTTTGGGAGTTCACAGAGGTCAGGTGACACGGTATGGGGATGCCTGTGTTGAGATACTTGCCTTATAAGAGAAGCTTCTCATGAGCTGAAGGTTGACATCTCTCCTCTGAAATCTGTTCAACGTTGATCATTCTAAAGGGTGAAGCGAAAAGTGTGTCTTATTGCTCTAGGGCAGTGACTTTCAACCTGTGGGTCGCGACCCCTTTGGCAAACATTTATCTCCAGAAATATTTACATTATAATTCACAACAGTAGTAAAGTCACAGTTATGAAGTAGTAACAAAAATAACTATGGTTGGGGGGTCACCACAACATGAGGAACTGTATTAAAGGGTCACAGTACTAGGAAGGTTGAGAACCAATGGTCTAGGGTGTCATGATTTGAATCTGAAATGACCCCTGAAGGTCCATGTTTTGAATGCCCATTTCCTAGCTTGTGATGCCATTTGGAGGGTTTTGAGCTTTAGGAGGTGGGGGCATGGCTGGTAAGAGCAGGTTACCAGGGACAGGCCTTTGACAGTTCTAGTGACTCCTAGTTCTGGTCTAGCCCTCTCTGCTACCATGTGAACAAATGTTTCCCCACACTCCCACCACCGTGGGCCGAGTTGCTTCCACTGAATGCCTTCCCCACATGATGGACTGAAATCCCTTGGAACTGTGAATCAAAACAAACCTTCCTCTTTACGTTGGTCTGTCTTCCAGTTACAGTAAGGCAAAAGTGATTAATACACAGGATGTGTACTTTGGGGAGAAGCACTTTACTTGGGTGGATTAGTTCTGAGTTCATGTTCCACTTCGGATGTGTTGTTACTCCAGAAATCAGACTCTGACCTACATTTGGACTAGCCTAGCCTAAGATCACAGCTGTGGGAGGGCCAAGGACACTTGAATTTGTCCACAAACAGGCTAAAGACCAAGAAAGATCTTCAGCCTCAAAATAAAGAAGCAAGCTGGGGATACAGTGTAGTTGGTAGAATGCTTGCTTAGCCTGGATGGGGTGCTGTGAGATCTGCTAGCCTGGGCTGAGTAATATGGTCTTTTTTTTTTTAACCTCTGTTTGTTTTACTGTTTTAAATGGAAGTTTCTAGAACTCAATCTTTTCTGGATCTATTTCTGTCCTAGATGTTGGGGAATGAATGGAGTAGGCTGCTTTTGTTTTCTTCCTGTGTTAAAGCTTTGCAAACAGGAATTGAAAATGTTCCAGCAAATAACTGCATGGATCCCCAATGCTCGCTTCTCTTCACAAACCCCAAATGCTTCTCTGTGTATATCAGGATCCTCACAAGACACAAAAGGAATGCTCAGGCTGGGATAATGTAAGGGAAGTCTGGGAGAGCTGAGTGTGAAGGTGTGGGTGCAGGACAAGTAGGAGGCGTGATTCAGGAGCTTGCAGTTGCAATTTTGAATTATCTCCGCCACAGGACTGAAGGAGTAGAGCCTACAAGAAGCTGCACTTTGTTACCAAGACTGTATGGAGGAAGAGTTCTGTGGAGCTTGCTCTTGTGAGAGGAGCTATGCCCTTCAATATAGTCATGGGGAGACCTCCCAGGACGGCAGCTGGGAAGTCCACATCCTGCTCCCGCCCTCGTTCTGTCTTTTGTCTTCACTGATTTCCTGGTGGAGCTTCCCCTTGACCCTAGTTCAGGAGCTTGGTTGATGCTATCCCTATGGGTGTGAGGATGTCCTAGAGAGTGGACCCCAAAGGTCACTAGCATATCTCACGCTAGCCCAACTCACCGGGTGATTGGGTCAATCAGGTTAACCAAATAACTTCTTGCTTCTCTTATAGTATTCCACCGAGAGCAACTGTGTTGTAGGAATGAGCTGTTGGAGAAAAAGGTCATTTCTAGAAGGTCAGGCTGATGTCTGAGGATTAGGTGCACTAGAGCACAGAGGAAGACATTAGAAGGACCTGAATCCAGCAGGGGTTGGGGGGGGGCGGTGGAGTAGGGGTGGTAATCTTTGCTTGGATGAGTAAAGGCTCAGTGGCGATGGGTGAGTAAAGGCTCATGATGAGTGAGTAAAGACTCAGTGGTGATGGGTGAGCAAAGGCTCAGTGATTATGTTCTGCACAGTGTTGTCAGGAGAAGCACCAGTGCTTCTGCCCCAAACATCTGCAAGGGTAGAGGCCGAGGCTCAGAGTGGCAACGAGTTAGCTTACAGATGTGGCAGAACTCAGATCGTATCACTTTAACATCCTCTGCACTGTGCTTTCCTCTGTTGCCCATTGCTTCTTCAGCAAACACCACAGACCTAACGTTTTCCTACAGCTGCCCTTGACAGCAGCTATTCTATGCACCTGCCATATCCTGAGTGCTGTTTCCTATGCTCCAGGTAGAAAAGTACATGAAACTCTACTTGGAAACGGTTTACTGCTTAGCTATTGTACCTAGCCGTCTAGCTAACTGCCCATCTATCCAGTTCTATGTGAGATGTGGGGTAACTACAAGGGAAAGGATGCTTATTATGCCTGCTCTAGAGTGGATTTTACAAGTGGTAAACTGTCTAATATGTGGCCATTGGTCCATAACTTACCTGGGTCCTGTGGGGTCTCCCTTGCTATTGGTCTTAGTCATTGTTCTATTGCTGTGAAGAGACACCACAGGCATGGCAACTCTTCTAAAGGAAAGCATTTATTTGGTGGCTTGCTTACAGCTTCAGAGGCTTAGTCTATTATGATTGTGGTGGGGAACCTGGTGGCCTGCGGGAAGACATGGTGCTGGAGCGGTAGCTGAGAAGTCTACATCCGGATCCATAGGCCAGGTGACAGGCAAAGAGGCCCTCAGCTTGGAATAGGTCTTCTGAAACCTCAAAGTCCACTCCCAGTGACACACTTCCTCCGACAAGGCCACACCTCCTAATCAAATCATGCCGCTTCCTGGTGACCAAGTATTCAAACCTATGAGCCTAAGTGGGCGATTCTCATTCAAACCAGCACATTTATTAAGTCTACTCTTTATTTTTCTCTTCATCTTCCTCATGGGAATACTTCGTGACTTCCTATCGCATCTGTGGTTTCTCCTTTTTCCCTTCCCTTCTCTTCTATTTCTCTTCCTCCCAATTTTCTTGTCCTTATGACAAAATCCAGATCTCCCACGTGCTAAGCAACAGTTGATGCCATTTTCTTTACACTCTACTTTATTCTTTCTTGCTCACCATTCCATTCTTTTTGTAACTTTGAATGTTGTGGTTTCGCGCATTTTGTTAGGACCTCTGTTCTATGGGCTTACTGAGGATGTAATTTCCTTTAGAGCAGTGGTGCTCGATCTTCCTCATACTGCCAGCCTTTAATACAGTTCCTCATATTGTGGTGACTGCCAACTGTAAAATTATTTCATTGCTACTTCATAACTGTCATTTTGCTAGTGTTATGGATTGTAATGCAAATATCTGATATGCAGGATATCTGATATGTGACCCCCCAAAGGGGTCACAACCCACAGGTTAAGAACTGTTGCTTTAGGAACATAGCATGTAATCTCCAGCGTGTTGAACATACAAGAACTGATCTGGAAGGACCTGGAATGTAGGAGAACAAGGCGTTTCTCAGGGATGTCTGCTGTTCGTTGATGGCAATGAAAACCACAGTAACACCTGTAAACAAAGGTCATGCTGGAGGTTTCTCTAATTGGGTGATTGCTCACTGCATATATGGTAGCTGAAGTCTCTCTTTGGAGCTGAATTGTTCTTTTAAAACATGCTAGGGCCCCAAAGGGTCAGAAATCATGAACATTTATAAACAGAAACTAGAGATGTTGGTAAGAACATCTGCAGACAGAACAGACCTTGAGACAGAACAACAGGTGTTGTGTTGACTTGGTCATTGAGTAGGAAATGGAAGTTCTGTGACATTCCGTGCCTAGCTGTGAGCATACCCTAATAAGGTCAGTAAAAAAGAGGCAGGGTCTGGCATCCAGGCACGGCCACTCCTTCTAAGGAAGTTATTGAATGAGTAATGAAGGCAGAGATTGGACCATGGTGACTTTGTGAGTTGATTTGACGATTTCATTGCTTCTTATTCCATTGAAAAAGTGTGTGCCTGTGTCCTCCGTTCCAATGTTTCAAAACACACATTGGTGATGATGTGGATTCGTGAGATAGCTCACCACAGACAGTTTGCCATGAGTTTGACAAGACCGATCAAGCTTTGTGAAGCTGAACTCTTACAACTCCCACCCCATCATCCTTTCAACAGCCCCAGCAGAGCTTCAGCATACAATCTGAGTGGAGGCTGAAATGTTCGGTGGGATTTAGGGGATGGAGACAGCAGGGCAGACAGTACCCTGCAACCTAAGTGAGTCAAGCTGGACCCTCATCCCCCCTCCCTCCTCTCTGCTGCCAGTTTTCCCCTGGGGGTGGAATTGCTTCAAAGAAGGAGGCTGGACTTGCTAGCAGAGAAGATTATGAAGCTTAGCTGCTGTTTTAAGATGCAAGACATTCACTCCGTGCTCTAGTACCTAGAGAAGGAGGCAGACTTTTCATGTCCATAAAGTACAACTGGCATTAAAGCTAATGGGCAGCGGAGGAGTTTGGGCTGTGTACTTAGATCATGCAGGTCAGCTGCCACACCTTGAGGCTGTGCCTTTGTTGATGGAGAGGCAGTGACCAGCTAAACGCTCCCTTGGGAAGGGGCCGTGATTACTACCTACTGGCCTCATCTGGGAGTCAAGTTATAAAATGGGTGCTTCGGAGAGTCAGCAGGTCTGATTAATACCCTCTAGGCAGTAGTTAGGAGGCATTTTTTGGCCCATCAAATGGCTAATAATAAAAGTACAGTGGTGCAATTTGTGTTTTTACTGCAGGCCAATTAAGAGGGGGGGGCAGAGTGGGTACTTAAAGTGACATGTCCTTGCGACAACAGTCACAACAGTGGGAGGGGCAGGAAGACGCAGAAGGGAAATCAGCAGCCACTTAAAGCAGTTAAAAGGGTCAAGCATCTCGGGTCTTACAGCCCACCCCCTGCCAGCAATTTTCCTTCTCCCGCTGGTTTGTAGGGCAGTGGGGAGTTTGAAAATGGAATAATCTGTGTGGCAACACATGCTCTTCCCAACAGGGATTGGGGAGCTAAAAATCAAGTCTTTTTGTATGAGCTGCGTGAAGAATGGTTACATTCTCGTCTTAGGGTCTGTCTGATGCGCCCCTGCTGTTGGGTCCTAGTCTTCCTGCCTCATTCTGCCCATTTGAAGCCAAGGAGGATGGTGCTTTGGGAAAACTTTGTTTAATTATGTTCTTTCAGAATTCACTGACGGTGAATGTGGGCTCATAAAAACTTGCTGTGTTTTTAATATTGGGGTGTACTAGCATGCCGTGAAATTTTCTTGGGATGTCTATCTTCTCTCCAGCCTGTTTCTTAGCATTCTCTGATTCCCTCAGGACACCCTGGATTGCTGGAGAATAGGCCTAAGAAGAGAGAGCTGGACAAGGGAGGAGAGAATAACAGATAGGAAGTGAAGGGGCGTCTAGGGAAATAAAACAGAGCCTGCTTTATTCATGTAGGGGAGGGACAAAAAGGAAGGGGAAAAGCAGATCTGGGGACCATAAAACATTTGAACACTCCAAAATAACATCTCCGCACTCAAAACAAAGATGGGAAATAAATTCAATAGTGCCGCATGCCTTGGGAGAAAGAAGAAAACAACATAGTGTAGATATTTCAAAGTTTGTGAGTATTCACATGTTCAGTTTCATGAATATGATGACTGATCCTCAGAGGTTAAAAAAAATAATGTTCTAGGTGTTTAGGTCTCAAATCTGATCAGAAAATAAAATGTTACAAAACAGAGTGAAAGCAGGAATGGGAATGAGTTATCAAATTCTGACTGTCTGAGTGGCAGAACTCGGTAGGTATTTCAGTTGTTTTTTGGCGGTGCTCTTACCCTGCAAGGAAACGTCACGAAACACGACAGGATCCACTAACAGGAGTTTTATTAAGATAAGGGAGAGGGACAGATGTGCACAGGCCTGCAGAAAGACACGTGAGTGAAGGGGGCCTGGGAATCATGGCGCTGGTTTATAAAGGCTGGGCCGCGCCTGCGCACACAGGCCCATGTGGCTATTCTACGCATGCGCATAGATCACGTGGTTGCGCTGTGCGCTTTATGAAACTGTGTAAAGCCACGGTCCTGGGTCACGTGAGACATTTGACCTGAAAACGACTAGGCGGAAGTGACTAGGCCCCACCGGACATGCATGACCATGCCCAACCGTGGGGGCGTGTTGTGAATTCATATCAATTTCCTCACTCGACACACCTATCTCTCCACCTTCTTTATTTCCTCCACCTTCTATTTTTACTTTTTTATTTATTTTGGTTTCTTGAGACAGGGTTTCTCTGTGTAACAGCTCTGGCTGTCCTGGGACTCAATTTGTAGACCAGGCTGGCTTCGAACTCACAGAAATCCACCTGCCAATGCCTCCCAAGTGCTGGGATTAAAGATGTGCACCCCCATCACCTAGCTTTACTTTTAGTGTTTGCCTGAATCCTGCACATGCTTTGGGCTTTTCTGGAGTTAAAGGTACAGCCATGTGTCTTCGTCACTTTTCCTGTTGCTGTGATAAAATACGTTGACAAAAGCAACTTAAGGGAGAAAGGGCTTATTTTGGCTCACAGTTCGGTCCATCACAGTGGAGAGCCTGAAGCGGTTGGTTCACACTGAGATCAGAGTCAGGAGGAAGACAGCAGTGAACACTGGTGCTCAGCTCACTTTCCCCTTTTTCTATAGTCCAAGACCATGGTGCATGGGTCTTCCCACCTCAATTAATTTTAGCAAGTTAATCCCCCACAGGCATGCCCAGAGGGTCATCTTATAAGCTGACAATAGAGATTTAACATTGTGGTATGAGAGTGATTTGAATGTTAGCTAAAGCATGGGATCATCTTGACCCCAGGTACAATGAGAACAGATCCACAGAACTGTTCTACCATCTATGCACACATTCAGTGATGAGTAAAACACTCTATTTTACCTGTTTACATGTTGATTAAAGTCATGTAACTTTTTCTCCTAGATGAGGTTCAGTCCTTGCCCAACAACAACAACAACAACAACAACAACAACAAAACAAAAAACAAAACAAAAAACAAAAAAAACCCCCAAAAACAACTCACTTACCCTTTTAACCAGAAACAGATAACTAGATTCAATCTGTGGCAAATGGTAGGGATGGAGGTTCATGGAACAACCCTCACATCACAGGCCTCAGGTCTCTCTAAATGCTTTCTCCTGTGATCATGAGAGAGGAGGAAGTGTCCCTAAAACATTTTTAGTGGATTCCCTGTTCTTGAATTCCATAAATTTCACCAACAATTGCCCATTTTGAACATCCATTATGCTCATTAGCACCCCATTAGTTTCCCCTATGAAAACCCATTTCTGAAATTCAGTATGCTAATTAGCAGAACCTTTCTTGTTGATTAGAGACGTGAATTACAGAAGGGCTTTTAGTAATCGCCTCTGGAGTACAGCCTTTGTAATAAAATGCTAGCTGACCACCCCAGGGAGTAGGCTCATCATTAGTACAATTGTCCCCTCCTAGGGCACAGCCTAAACTTAAGGTAACAAAACAAGTGCAGGGTACACACTATGCTGTATTTACTGAGCTGTTGGGTAGATTACAGATTCCACAGCCCACGTTAATACAAATCTTTATACTGCAAATTTAATGGCCATGTAACAGTAGCTCTATACATGTCATTGTAACTCCTTCTATTCTATACTTAGTTCACATGTAGCTCTTCATTACAATAATAAGCTACTTTTATTGAACTATTGGGTCCCTCTATTAAAACAAATTCCTAAAAATGCAATCACTGGCTCAGAGGCATAGATCTTTACATCTGACACCCAGTGTTAACTGCTTTCCCTAAGGGTTATTATCTGATTTAGATGGAATGTGCATTTCCTTGTGCACCTGTTAATATTTGGTGTTGTCAACGTTCTTAATCCTTGTCTCTGAGCAATCCCACTCAGTCTCATGACCTCAAATCCCACCCCTGTGCTCTTTCCCAGGAGCACACCTCCAGCTCAGAGATGGAAGAGAGCTGAGGGACTTGGCTTTGCAGGTCCACCTGTCTAGTTGACAGCTTGGCTTGGATTTCTAGGGAAGACTTAAAGCCAACATGCCTTACACTAAAGTCCTTAGTCTTTCTCTCTCTCCCTACCCAGTACTGCTTCACTGTAGGTTGCTCCTCACAGTTAATGGCTACTTCATCCTTCTGTGTGCCTAGGATCAAGACCTCAGCCCTCACTTCAATCTTAGCTCCCACATCTGTCACACCCAACGCTTGGCCACTTCATGGCTCAAATCACTATCATCTCTCACCTAACAGGCTGTTTGTCCTATTTCTAGAAACCCATTTCATCAGGGAAAACAGAAAACAGTAATTTGTAAAATGACATCACTCTATGCTAAAACACCCTCCCAAACTATCTGTGCCCATCAGCTTCCAGTCGTCTAACAAGCTCTGCCCAAGACAATCAACCTTAGAAACAAAAGGTTCCGTTAGTGTTGGGGGCTCTAGTGTATGGCCAGTTGGCTCTGTGGCTGTGGAGCTTGTAGTGAGGCAGCAGGGGATAGACTGTGAGGGAAGAGTAAAACTCTAGTTCTCATTTCCAGGAAGAGAGAAAGGGGCAGAGAAAGATTGGTAAAGAAGGAAAGATAGAGAGGGAGATGGAAGGAGGGATGGAGGAGGAGAGAAAGAGGTTGGGGAAGAGGGAAGGGCAGACAGGGAGGGAGGGAGGGAGGGAAAGGAGGGAGGGAGGGAGGGAGGGAGGGAGAGAGGGAGAGAGAGAGAGAGAGAGAGAGAGAGAGAGAGAGAGAGAGAGAGAGAGAGAGAGAGAGAGAGAGAATCTTGCAGTTCTCAGATGACCTAAACAGCTCCTGCTAGGCCCCAGCTCTTAAATGTTCCACTACCTCCCGAACTGAGCATTTAACACCTGAGTGTTATTTTACTTAGAGGAAAAGCCTGTATTCTTACAATAGTCCACAAGGCCCCTGGTGATAGGCCTGAAGCTTCCCTGCCTGCTGCTCTCACCTCTTTCCCCTCTTACAGCAGTAACCAGCCACATGAGCATGCCAAGTACTCTGCCTGGATCACTTTTACCCAGATATCAGCTCCCTGCAGTACTGTTCCCCGGTCATGCTGTTTAAATGGCCGGCTTGTTCCCTGTCACACCCACTGGCCCCCTTTTCCAGATTTCTCTTATTCTGTAGTGCTTATTATTGAACGTATTCTTCGCTTTACTTATTTATCATGTTTGTGCTTCTCTTGACCCGATACAACAGAACTGTGCCCCAGGCAGAGCTTTTGTTGTGTTTTTCTGCCTTTTCTTCCCAGGCTTGTCATATAGAGGGCACTTGACGACTGAGCGCTGAAAAAATGACTGAGTGGCTCTGATAGGTGCAAAATTAAATCACCCTTTTATTTGCATTTTTAATTACTAGTGGGTGGAATTTTAATTATCTTGGCAGGATCTTAGGAATAAATTCACAAAGCATAAAGAAAAAGTTGATAGGTCTGATTGAACTCAAATTTAAAACTTCTACTCAGAAAAAACCATCTATCACCAGTAAAGCTGAGACATAAGAAATCTACTTGTAACATGTATTTTTTTGGAAGGGGGGGTGAGTTAACAGCCCTAATACACAAAGAGTGCTTATAAACCAATAGAAAAGATCAATGCTATGCTAGAAAAATGAAGAAGACCTGGCCAATTCCCAAACAGGAACTCCGAAGAGGCATCAGAAGAAGAATGTGTAGCGTTATTTTACCTTTTCTTAAGCATGCTTTTTTAAAAATCACTGAGCATTTTTATTTCCTCATGCTTTCAATTTCATCTTCCCTGAATTTAATTTGCAAGAAACTTTCTTATTTTCTGAAACATCCACAGTGTATTTCCAGCTGTTTTCCCTTCAGCAGAGAGAGCTGCCCATCCTCTCCCCCTCCATGCACAATTGTTCCTCCCACCTACCCTCCAATGCTCTCTATTATCATGAGCAAAACTCCCCAGAGAGTGCTATTGCTGGGTTTGATACTCCCTGTCACCATTAGAGAGGACTGCAATGTGAGGTCCAATGCCATGCTTATATATTTAGTAACAGTACTATTACAAATATTTGGAACCGCACAGAACGTGCAGATTTGCTGTTTCAACAACGATAAAGACCCGCTTGACTTGCATAGCATCTAATGAGCAGACGTGCCAGGAATGCTGATTGACAATATTTGGTGGCAGAGTTTCCCAAGCTTGTTTTGCAAAAAGTTTGTAAACTCATGCTCTGAAATTATTTTTCTTTTGTGCTTGCCAAGGGCAGATCGACTCATCTCTTTCAGAAGTGAACATTGAGTCTCATCCAGAACTGTGTGCCTGTGAAGACGAGGAGAGATGAAATGGGGGTAGCCCATTAGCCAGGAAACACAGAGTGCAAAGAAGCAGCAAGCAGAAAGCAAAGCAATTGAAGCCAAAGATGTACTGGAGGCCCCGGTAATGAGAGAGTCCTCTGGCAGACACACAGTCTCTGATTGGATGTCCAACATTCCTAGAAGATGAGTCAGATGAGCAAAATAATGCACCCCACTCCCCAGATATGTCCACACCTAATCCAGAGAGCTGGTGAATATATTATCCTTTGTGGCAAAAGAGACTTTGCAGATGAGATTACATTCAAGATCTTCAGATGGGAGAGATTATCTCGGATTATCCTGGTGAGCCCAACACAGTGTAATTACAAAGGATCTAATGAATGGAAGAGGGAGGCAGGAGAGCCAGCATCTGAGGAGCAGAGGACAGTGATGCCATTGCTGGCTGGGACTCCAGACCACATCCGGCTTCTAGAGGCTGAAGTCAGAAAGACAAGGACATGGATTATGGTGAAGAGCCTTTTAGTCCCTTGAAAAGAGACGCAGTCCTGCCATCATCTCGGTTTTAGCTCTCAAAAATTATTTCAAGCTTCTGACCTCCATAAAAACAAGGTCATGAATCGGAGCTGGTTTTTAGCTGTTCAGTTCGTGGCAGTTTGTACAGCAGAAAGAGAAAATTGGTACAAGAATGAGTTAGCTCACTGCTTTTGCTGGTGCCACTCATGGGCTTGGGCTATGTGAAATGTAGGATGAACGGGCAGCTGGCACCGCCCGCGTGCACTTGGAATTCCTAGACTGCTCTGAGGTTGGGACTCTCAGGTCCGCTTTCCCAGCAGAAACACTGGTGGTGTGCTCAAAAAAAGCTACCGCTCTGCAGCCCACCCCACACTTACTACAGTCTGTGGCTCAGAATTGAGGGCCGACCTTTGAATAGTTTTTTCTTGTGTTCCAGAGGTGAGTGACCTTAGGAAACAAGGTCCCTGGAAGGTGGTTGTAGCAGCTGGTCCCCAAAATGTCTTATGCACAGATGAACCTTGCCGGTATGGTAGGAATCTGTCCTGTTGTCTCATCTTCCTCAGCACCCCATCTTTGTTATAAGGCAGCTGGGATGGACTAGTGAGGGGCCCTCAGATGGAAGCAGCTCCAGAAACACCCCGATAGGACGTGCATTTGAGAGACTGAAACCTGGTCTCTATTGCCGCTGACAGATTCAAGGGCTAGGTTTATTTTCACCATGGCTTTCTATCTCGGTCGTTCGTGGTTCATTCCTTCTCTCTGTCTAGTCACCATTTCCCTTTCAAATGGGAAGTAACAAACTAAAAGAGTGTGTTTGAGAATGTGATTTTGAAGGAGAACCCCAATTATTGTGATTCTGAAGGAAGTTAGAACTTCCCTCGGGGCAGTCACCCGGTGGGCACAGTCCAGGCAAGGCACGGCACATGGAAAGGGTGAGCAGGCAGGCTGGCTGCATGTGTGGCTGTGTGGAATTCAGGGCTAAGAAATGAGTTACAAGGACAAAGCAGGACAGGGAACTGGCGACTGAATTTAATGCTACATGAACGGTTGGGATACTGAGCTCAGATGTGCACGCGGGTGTTCCAGGTGTTGGCAGCTGCCCTGTGGCTTCCAGAAGCACCCCCCCCCCCCCAAGGAGCTCCATTTCCTTGGGGAAATACAAACAGGCAGAGCTGAGTGGACATGTGGTGGACAGGGCTGTAGCAGGGAGAGCGGGTTGCAGGGTGAGGTTTAGGTCATGGCTATTTACAGTACTTGGCAGAGGCCAAACAGGATTAATAGGATTATAAAGTTGATCTAGTCAGTAGATACAATTAACAAATTTGGAAGCCATGCACTGGGAAGTTTAGAGAGAGAAAAAAATCTCAACTTTAGAATTTCCTTGGGTTCAGGAAAAGGGCTGCCCAGAAGTCATCTTCTAGGTATACAACCCATTTTTGCATTACACTGTAGCTTTTCTGTCCTTACGCAGTACTTATTCCTGGATAAGTCTTTGAAGAACGAGGAAGATGGGAGGACTGAAAAGGTATGGATCTTTTTTGGAATCGTCCCAGACACATTACTCATCAAGGTAGATAAATGTGTCATTAACATTTTCTTCTTTGAAGAAAACATTTTTTTTTTTTTAATTTGCAGGAGAGACGGGCACATTTGTTGGTTGATGGCTCAGTTGCCATGGAAACAGAGGAATTAAATATGAAAAAAAGTGTTTTAATACATTAATTCTTTAGATCTCCTCACCCTACCTGCCTTTTTCTTTCAGGTGTGACAGACCGGAATGAGAAAGTAGCCTTGACCCTGGTGGTTGTTTGAACCAGCGCTATCACCAGAGGCATGCCAGACATTCCTTTTTCTCTTTTTATTTCGTAGATCGACTGATATGCATTTTATGTTTAATTTCTTTCCAGGGCCTGCAGACAGAACCCAGGGTCTTCTGCATGCGAGGCAAATGCTCTGTCTAGCTCTGCTCCATCCCTGGTGCGAACTGTGCACTTGAAATCCCTGCGCTCTGTGTGAGAACACTGCCTCGGGTGCAGACGGGAGAACCTGCCCGCTCTCCGTGTGCTTTGCAAGGCACAGTGCATGGCTGATGGACATGTGAAAGGAGGGGTCATTTGCTATGGTGTTAAGTGACCAGACTATAGTCAATGTTTTAGCCTACTTTGGTAACTGTAACAAAATGCCTTAGACCATGTCATGGATAATCAAGAGGGATTTATTTTTTTGTAGCTCGGGAGCTCTGAAACCTAAGGTTTGGCGTATTTGTTGTCTGCAAAGGGCCTTTCCTCAGGGCGGCTTCTTCTTTGTTCTCATGCGGAGAAGGGACAAGGAAGTTCTTTTGGGATGTTTTCACAAGGCTCCATTCCCGTTTATGAACTCATCACCTTCCAAAGGTCCCACCTCATCTGCTATTGTCCTGAATGGTGAACTTCAATATCTGAATCTTGTAGTGGCTGAGGGTTAGTTTTTTATCAACTTGACACAGACTGGAGTCATTTGGGAAGAACAGGCCATGATTGAGGAATTGTCATGGTCAGATTTCCTATGAGCAAGTCTACGGGGGCATTTTCTTGATTGACGATTGATATGGGAGAACACAGCCCATCATGGGTGGTACCACCGCTGGGCAGGTGGTCCTGGGTTCTATAAGAAGGCAGACTGAGCAAGCCATGAAGAACAAGCCAGTAAGCGTCATTCCTTCATAGTCTTTGTTTCAGTTCCTGCCTCCAGGTTCCTGTTTTGAGTTCTTGCCTTGGCCTCCCTGGATGCTGGGCTGTGATGTGCTTTTGTTTCAGTTCCTGCCTCCAGGTTCCTGTTTTGAGTTCTTGCCTTGGCCTCCCTGGATGCTGGGCTGTGATGTGGAAGTATAAGCTGAAGTAGTTCTTTCCTCCCCAAGTTGGTTTTAGTCAGTGTTTTATCATAGCAACAGAGATATAGGGGTGCAAACACTGAAAACATGGTAGTTGAGATTTGCAAATGGATGCTTCATTCAACTAGTGAGATCTTATAACTAACCCCATTCTGTCTTTTTCTATGGGTGTGATGTGAGCAAGCTGGGTCAGTGGTAAGCTCTTTAAAAGCCTGGCTACAGTAACATTAATTTTAGAATTTGTGCCTAAGTATTACATTGAATCCACTTGTTCCTAGGACCCTGGCTGGTTGGTGAGAGGAGGTTCACCACGGAGTTTAGTTGGAGCACAGACGTTGCCATCAGGCATAGTTAGGTTTATATTTTCGTTCTGTGTCTCCCTTGCAAGTTAAGCTGGAATAGGTGTCTGAATTTCTTTGAGCCTTGATGTCATTATCTGAAAAGTGGGCATAATAATGCCTACATTTCAGTCATTCTGTGAAGATCTAATGAAATGATATTGCATAGTTCACACACTTAGCCCCTGTTGGACTCAGTGAGGTCTTGATTTAGTGTAGTAACTACAACTCTAATCAATGATGGCGATCCTGCAATGTGTCAGTCACCTCCTAACTCTTTCAATGGGAGAGAGAACCCTTCCTCCACTAAAGCAGTATCTCTAGGGCTCTAAGACTCCTCCCAGACACCATGATTCCTTCCCTTTCGTTTGCAGCTGTTGGAGGCTAGTTAAACCCTCCATACATTTCACTTTATGCCAGTGTAAATCTGAAACAGTTCACAGAGTTTTCTGACTAAATGCCCTAATTCCTGTTATATTTATTCAGCACATACTTATTTTCTTGAGTACTATGTGCCAGCCTTGGGCCAGGTGCTGGGAGATAAAACAATGAATCAGACGGAAATGGCTTCTGTTGTCACATGTAATTAGTGTAATTTGAAAATACAGCCGGGCGGTGGTGGCGCACGCCTTTAATCCCAGCACTCGGGAGGCAGAGCCAGGCGGATCTCTGTGAGTTCGAGGCCAGCCTTGGCTACCAAGTGAGTTCCAGGAAAGGCACAAAGCTACACAGAGAAACCCTGTCTCAAAAAACCAAAAAAAAAAGAAAAAAAAAAGAAAAAAAAGAAAATACAAAGAAAAACCAGAAAAAACTAATAGTTATTTATAAGGTTATTAAGTCATTGCTGGGGTAGGGGCACATGCTAGGGGACATCTTGCTGGGGTACTGAACGAGTTGGAAGTAGTCTTTCTGTAGAGGTTGGATCGTTCTTGGAGTCATCTCGGAACTGGAAGTCTGTCCGGAGCCTCTTTTCATTGTCTTGGTGTCGCCCTGAAGTGCAAGGATCCATCTGTCCTTTAATTAATTAATTAATCAATCAGGCTTCATGGCGCCCTCTGGGAGAACCATGGAGAAGGGCGGAGAGCTGTGAGATCCACTGGCAGGTCCACCTGAGCTTAGGTCTGGAGGAGAGTAAGAATCATGAAGCAAAGAGGATGGTGGGACATTTGCAGCAGAGAGAAGGAACATCAAGGTTGGAAAGGTTTTGCAGTGTTCGGGGAGGTCGGCAAAGCTTCCGGAGTAGTAGGAGCCTAGACTTGGGAATGGCTTACAGCCCTGGTGTATCCATGGCTGGCGAACAGCAGACTTAGCCTGCCTCACTCGCCCTGTCTCAGTCTTTCTCTGGTTTACAATGTGGGAGGAATTAGGTAAGGTTTGCTTCAAGAGGGCAGGAGTGTTCCTTGTCGTAGACACTTTGGAAGATTGTCCATCTGCCCTTCAGGAGGGAAGGACTTTTCCAGTTGCCCAGAGTGCTTCTGCATTGCATCAGCAGAAGAGCAGCCAGCCTTGCCCACTTCCCAGGGAGACCCCCCCCCAACGACTCCTCAGTGGGTGTACGCAAAGGCCCAACACTTCACACCACCTCGGGACAGTTCTGGATGGCACGACATCCAGTTCCTGAGCATCTCGGTGGGCTGGCTTGGACTTGGTTGGCCCTGCCTTGCTTCCCTGATTCCTTTCTCTCCCTTCTTTGTTGGCAATCCTAAACTTATTCCTTAACAGATCTCCATCTCAAAGTTGGCCCATAGGAACCCCACCTGGGGGAGTCTTAAAGTTCAGCCCCTTCTTCACCAAAGCCCAGAGAGTTGTCAATCACTAACAACACGGTGATCTCCAGAAAAGCAAGACTGGGATTTTTCAGTGGGAGAAGTGTAGCTCAGATAAAGGCATAGAGAGTGAAGGGTCTCAGAAATCTGCCCTTTTAGAACATAGTTTAAAGGGGAGGAAGCCCCAAGACAATTGGATTCAGGTCTGAGTCCAAAGATCAAGCTTGTGGAAGTAGCTTTGTGGATGAGCTGCCCCCAGGAACCATTAGCCCACATCTCACATACATTCTGATTTCACATTCCACATTGCCCTTCAGGTGCCATGCTGACCTCAGAGAAAACCAGCCTTGGGAAATACTGAGGCAGACAGTGCTAGGCTATGGACCATTTGGCAGACCTCATTTTCATGGGAGATGAACACCATGGGCTTGTGGGTTTGTCCACCACTGTTTTTCTTGCCTGTCTCTGAGATGGAGTTGCGTTCACTCTAAATACTGTAAAGAAATTAGATCTCTGGCCAGAAGGACCTGTGTCCTTTGAAAACAGGATGCTGACAGGATGTCTTGGTGGAGGAACGCACTGACATCCTTGGGCTCTGAGCGGGCAATTCTTCTTTTCTTTAAAAACTCTGCAGCCATATTTCTTGAATGTTTGGACATATCCATCTTTTACATTATAGGCTCAGAATTCACCTAGCTGGCTTTTTATTAAACTCATAAATTAAGGTATTTAAAGCATAGTTAACGTTCAGGGGACATGGTTGGCATGATCTAAAGGGTCTCTCTCTGTCTCTGTCTCTCTTTCTGTCTCTGTCTCTCTCTGTCTCTCTGTCTCTGTCTCTGTCTCTCTCTCAGAATTATCAGTGTAAAGCGAGTAGCATATCGGATGGATAGTGGGTGCAGGGTTCAAACTCTGGGAGTTAACCAGTGTTAGCTGAGTGGTTTGGGGACCCTCTCTGCTCTGACCAGCGCATCAGGTGGTTTGTGAATTATGATGTAAAGTGCTCACAACAATGTTAGGTACATAAGAAGCACCTAATAAAGGAACCCTTACAATTGAAGGAAAAAAGGGCGTGATGATCATTAGCATGGTAGCCGTTTCTACCAGGCCCCAAGATCTTTACATCAGGTGTCTTACATGTTTTTAAGTGTTAAAATAAATAGAACCTATATGCTCCCATTGTGGATAGATTTTCAGTTTCTTCTATTACAGTAGGCGGTAAAATAGATTTCTTAATCTGCTTCCACGTCAGAAAGGCAGGTCTGACCTAAGGATTGGCATATTAGCGTCTGTGAGTTCGTCCGTACAGCAGCTGGGAGAGCTCTCTGGTGAATGTGAGAGAGTGATAAGATTTTAGCACGTCATACTGCTTTCCCTTGCCTTCTCTCTCCCTGGCTGTGTTTTTAAAAGCAGTGCAGTTAATTTTCATGCGTGTTTTAAGCCTGAATTAGATATCATATTATAAATACCTCAGAAGTTGAGGAGGACCTCGTTAACAAAAGCAGATTACTAACCTCCCACGAATCAGAATCAGACCCACAGAATCCAAACTTAGATACCCATAAAATCCACCCCGGCTCTGTTTCTGTAGGATTAAAGCACGTTGCCGGCGATTTAAGCTGCCTGCAGATCTGTGGCCATGGCATCTAATTGCAGCTGGCTTTAAACCTTGAGCAGGTCAATGGAAGCATGATGATCTCAGGATAATTTGTCTTTTATGTATTTCTGTGGCATGATATATAATCCCTTGCTGGAAAGGGTCCTTGTGGGTGTCAGCCTCTGCTCCTGCCTGTAATAGAATAAAGAAGTGGCAAATAGGTGATCCTTTATATAAATCTCTTTTTTCCCCTGCATAATGTGGGCCAAGGGATGGGCCCACTTTTGTTACAGCGGGGACAAGGGCATTCAGCACAGAAGCCATTCTGGATTTGCTTCAGTGGCGTGTGTACTTGCTTTTGAAATCATCCCTTGTGGAGTGACAGTCCTGATAGCCAGAGAGCTCTGTTCCTCCTCGCATCTAAAAAGTCCTACTTTCTCTGCTCCCTCTTGAGCTAGCACCTCAGACTGGGTGGGGTAAAGAGCTTTGAAGAGGTAATTGTGTCCTGTGGGGACACAGGAGAAGGAGAGGATGGAGAACTATTTTATCTGTGTCTGACCCTGTGAGTGAGACCCTCTCTGCTTAAGTGCTGATGATCAGGCACTCAACAGGGGCTTAAGGGAAAACATATAGTGGGCTACAGAGTAAAACCTCTCTCTCAACATTTCAGGCATGCCTATGGGACGGATGGATAGATAGCTTAGTTGGTAAAGTCTATGTATAGTTGGTAGACTGTATGCAGCCATGGAATCCAAGTCCAACCCCTAGAACCTACGTAAAAAAAAAAAAAAAAAAAAAAAGCTGGCTGTGGTGTAATCTCAACTTCAGTTCTGGGGAGGTAGAGACAGGTTCATTCCTGGGACTCCTGGGTCAGCCAGCGTAGCCTAATCAGTGTGCTCCAGGTCAGTGAGATCGTCTTAAAAAACAAAACAAAAACGGTGGAAGACTCTTGAAACCCAAGGCTGTTCTCTGTCCTCCATGTGCACAAGCACATGTATGTGCATGCACACACACAGTTGCACACACACAGATGCAGGAACACACACACACACACACACACACATTCATGCACGCTCACACACAGCCTGCTTCCCTCTGAACCTGTAAGTCCTTATCTTTGCAGCCCTGCCTTTCTCTAGCTGCTTGTAGCTGGGAACTACTGAAGGTTTGGGATGCTGCAAACAGAACAGGTGGGAATATATTGGTCTGGTTTCCCCAGGCTTGGTGCAGCACAGGGGAAGCATTTCTTCCAGCTTCTGCTCAGCATCCACAGCTGGATCCCTACAGGGTGGTCTGCAGCAACATCCGAGAGCAGCAGGACCAAGCAGGCTGAGCCTGGGCTCTGCAGCCTGTACGCCCAGCTCCCTCCTCTCCAGAGGCAAGATGCGTGCTCTCTGTGGCCCTTGCTGGTTTGACTCCGTTAGTTTGCTTTTTCTCTCACAAGGTTTATGCTGCTCACAGACTCCTCCCACATTCCCTTCTCTCCCTAGCTCCTTCCTTCTTTTCAGCTTCGTTTTCTTTCTGCAGAAGGAAACAAATAGCTCATATGACTACAAGCTATTGTAGAAGTCAACCCGAGGGCCCACAGAAAGGGGCAGCAATGGTGGAGGAAATGACAAGCACCCTTAAGGAGAGGGTAGACAACTTCTTTGGATGAAGTGGAAGTGGGGGACACTTAAGGGTATGGGAGTCCAAGAGGTTTGAGCTCCTAGCTACGGAGGGAAAACCGTTACACCTCTCAGGGAGACTTAGGTTTCCCATCTGTAAAATAGAGTCATTGTACTTGACTATCATTGTTATCATGCTGATTGGAGATCATTAATTAGGCAATTAATTGAATGGGATTGTAGGGTTGAAACTGGGGTACCTGCTGGGATGAAACATACCCGTGCCCTTGCAATGACAAAGGAGTTTATGTAACATATGGCATGAAGGCTGAGATATGAATAAGGAGGTCTGTGGTTTGCACTGAGGGGCCAGAGAAGGGTCCCTGAGAATTGTGTCCCTGTGGTATTGTCACAGCTCTGAGCCCAGGGTAAAGAGCTCTTCTGGTTTTTCTCATTCCAGGGGCACTTTGCCTGAGGACCGATGCGGAGCAGGCTGTGGATAGAAAGCCACATGCAGTGTCGGTAGCCTCGGTCTTTGTATTGCAGCAAGTTCACATTCAAGCACCAGGAGGAGGAATTTGCTTTGCGGTTTGCTGGCTCCCCACGTGTCCTTGGCAGGGACACCCTGTCTGCCCCCCTTGCCTCCGTCCATCTTTGTGAGCAGGTGGCTAGGGGCTGGCAAAATACCTCAAGCCTTAGAAAGAATGCAGCCAATGAGTGGAAATCTTAATAACATGGTTCCTGGGTTTGAATTCACAGAGTATTTTCTCAGAAGTGCTCTGAGGAATGGGGGTAATAGGGTTTGGCATGATTTTCTCTCAAGAATGGAAGAGCAGAAGGCATGATGACATTCGCTGGAAGCATCAGGGCTAGGGCTAGGGCCAGCCAGGAGACTCATCTCCTGGTCAGGTCCTTGGCACCAGGCTTTGTGCTTTAGGGGATGCTTGGATCCTCTCTTTACCCTTTTCCTCTCCCTCCCTTACCCTCTTCAGTGAACCTGGAGTCTCAGGTTCCTTGGGGACTTGTGTAACCCCCCCCCCCCCCCCCAGTGCAGGCTGTGGGCTGTGCCTGTGACAGAGGACTGGGAAACAAAATGCAAATGTGTTGCTGGCAGACACAGCATCTACTTCTAGAAATTAATTTCCTGCCAGAAGGTCAGAAGTCAAATATTTTAAAAGACTCATCGTGGACTTAGTCCAGGCCATATGTAAGGGGCACAGGGAAAGGTCTCTTTTGGGAAAGTTTAGGGGTTCAGGATAGGAAAGGGTGAATAGCCAAGCTGTCCTGTGGAATTTTCCTCAGAGCATGTGTATGGTGGATTAATTTTGGGGTCAACAGTGGGCATGAGAAATATGCACAAGCCGGTGGAGTTTGCTTCCTGGCCTCAGGTGAAAGGCTGCCAGGCCGAGCAAAGGCTCCTCAGGAGATTATCATTATTTTTACATTTAGTTAAGAATTGACAAACTAATTGCTAAGCCCATTGTCAGGAAACTGACAACCCATTAGAGAGGATTGCCAGCACTGTCTCCCTATTACTGGTAAGAGAGGGGCACAGCCTCACCTCCGGCACTTCTTGCTGCAGAGAAGGTAGAGGTCCATCCATTTCCGCAGAGCCACGGGCCCTGCAGCATCAACGTGCTTTGTACTGTGTGGGCTCCTTGTTTATTCTCAGCCCTAGCCAGGAAGATGGATGATTTGTTTTTCTGATTGCCTGGGTGAGTCTTTCCCTGTCTCTTCATTTTCTACCTTCTCTCCCTTCCAAACACCCTTATTACCCCTGGCCAGCTCTCAAGACACAGTTAATCTAAAACACAAGAAAATAAAATAGAAGAGAAAAGCAAGGCTCAAACTCTTTTGGGAGGGAAACCTGAAACACTGAAGGAAAAGCCTCCGAGAGATTTCGGTTGTTTTGGTGGGGGTTGGACAAAGCCAAATCATTAAAAAAAAAAAAAAAAAAAAAAAACAAAAAACAAAAAACAAACACTTACTGGAGTGAGATACCTCAGTGAGTAAGAGAGCTGACTGAGGACCTGGGTTCAAGTCCCTTGTACCCACATAAAAGACAAAGTGTTCTTGCTATTGAGAGTGGGCAGAGACAGGAGGATCCCAGGGGCCTGCTGGCTGCCACCCTGTCCAAGACTGAGTGAGAAACTCTGTCTCAAATGACTAAAGCTGAAAAGTGGCTGTCCTGGTACTTGTTCTGTAGACTAGGCTGGCCTTGAACTCAGAGATCCACCTGTCTTTGCCCCCCAAGGTGCTGGGACTAAAGGCCTGAGCTACTGCACCCAGTTTACTTTCCACTTATAAATATCAGAATAAGGACTTATGCATCAGTGGAGTGTCCAGGGTCTTGATTATTAAAGAGAAAACTCTTCCATGGGTCTTCTGTTGGGGGCCATTCGGCTCCAGTCTCTTTGCTGAGCTAGCCAAGAAGAGACCACTCTCAAAGGTCAGTTCAAAGGCACGATTTCCTGTTACAAGTGATATTCTGCTTGGTTTAATCTCTTAGAGGGAGAGAAGTCATGTTCTATGAAGGCTTTTCCACACCCTTATACTTCTCATGGCCTTCTGTGATTGGGATGTGACATGTCTGTGTGTGTGTATGCACATACCATGTTCACCATAGATATGTGTGTATGCTCATGCACGCGCGCGCGCACGCACACACACACACACACACACACACACACACAAATGTCCTGGTCCATCTGGTAGATATGCAGGTCATGAAGTCCATTTTAGTGGAACAATCTCTCATATTCCTTGTTTCTGTGTCAGTTGTCCATGATTTGTTAAACTCATGAGGAACCACAGAAATTAGAAACAATTTAAATCATCGGCAGTCATCTTCTACAAGTATAGTTCATTCATTTTGGTACAGTTTGTGATGTGTCCTTACTCACGCTTCCTCTAGGAGCATCATTTAGCGTCATTTCTTCTTTCTCTAGTGCTTAGCACTCACGCCTATGAAGTGTGTCCAATTCTAATCATACCCCAGAATTTCACTGACTTGAGTGTCTGGTGGATTGTCAGCTCTTGAAAAATACCAAAAGGCAACCCCAGCTCTCTTCAGAAAGGACATGGAGACTGTGATATTTTTTTCTGTTGGCTGTTAGAGCCCACACCTCTCCCATCGGTGGCTTGGAAGAACACAGATTCAGTATTTTTCATCTCTGGGAGCCTGAGGTCCAAAATGGGTTCTAGAGGGCTGGAGAGACAGCTCAGGAATTAAGAGCACATACTGCTTATGCAGAAGACCCCATTCGATTCCCAGCGCCCATGTCCGTTCAGCCTGTAATTCCAGGGGATGGAGACTCTTCTGGCCTCTGAAGGCTCTGTACTCATGTGCACATTCCCCCATCCACATAAACATAATTAAAGATAAAACAAAACCTTTAGAAACCTAAATGGGTCTTGTACTGTCATACCTTACTGATGGAAACGCTAGAGGACTATGAGCACTCTAGAGGTTGATCAAATCTGTTGCCTGCTCAGCTTAAAGAAGACTCCCACATCCCTTGGACGGGTGTTCTTCTCCCATCAGGAAATCCAGCAATTGCATCACCCCAGCCTGTTTCCTCCCACAACATCTCCTGTTCAAATGCTCCTGCCTTTGCCTTAGAAAGGCCCTGGGATTAACAGAGCTCTTGGTCCTCCAGGGTATCCTTACCACATCAATCTTTAACTTACCCACATCTGCAGACCTCTCCTCTGCTGTGTGGAGAACTTATTCACAGGTTCCGACAGCTTGGGGGAGGGAGAGCAATGATTTTGGTTATAGGGGAAAAAAAAAAAAAGGAAAAACTCACTGTAAATAAGTCATACCAACACGTGTTGGGTGTACTTTCCCCACCCCAAACAGCTGGTTTGGGCCCCATATAGGTTTGAAAATGACTATCTGCTGAACCATACTCCTCGAGATTTACCTCATGTGGACAGGAAGGTTTTAAATGACACCCGCCAGATACAAATGGAGGAGAATTGACTAGGAAGTTATCTGATTCAGGAAAATTCTAGTCCTGCCTTTGGGAGGACACTTGGATTGATTTGTATTTATTGTAATTTATTAAAAAAGCATCCTCTCTTCGAAGGCATTTTGTCATTAAATTTGCAATTTGTGTCTCTTTGCAGAAGGCCATAAACACCAGGTGAATTCTCGTCCCTAGCCCCTGTGCTGTCAGTGGGTCCTGGTGACTTAGAGCCCACTTTCGGAGATGTATTGAAATTCTATATCAAGTTAAAGGATGCTCTGTAATATTCGATTTCTCCTCCAGAACAAATGTACTTGACATGGTTCAAGTACCTGTCCCCAGAATAAAACAAAAAACCCGTCTGCTAGTGTCATCTATGCTTCTAGACCTTTCTCTGCACTTGCTCTTAGTCTTTCTTGATGGTTGGACAAATTCTGATTTCCACTGTAGCCTGTTCTTCAGTGGTGGGAGGGAGGCTTCTTCTCAAGGTGGGTTTCTCGAGGGATTCCACCCGGGAGAAGCAGGGGTGCCCCTCTCTGCAGGGGTGTGAACCAGTTTCAATCTGCCCCTCCCCTTTTTCATCTTCCCAACCCTTTGGTGACTGTTGGCAGAGTGGATGGGTAGTAGAGAAACAGACTCTCGGTGAAGGTCATACAATGTCCTTGGGGCAAAACACAACCTTTTCCATTCCGTGCTCACACCTCCTGTGACTCAGTCAGGCCGTCAAGGGGAGCAGTGAAATACAACCTGTTGGGCCTGGCCCCACTGAGCCGCACCAGCCAGTTTTCGGGCAGCTGGCTGTGTTGGCATTGCAGCTGGGCTTGGCGAGATCGGAGCGTACTCCATTTTCACCATGTCCTGGACCGGGACCCAGCTGACACGTGGTTATAGAAGAATGATAGAGGCAGACAATATTGCCTGTGAGGGAGGTGAGCAAGAGGCAGGACTAGGACCAGCAGGTCGTCCAGAGAGCAACAAAAGGGGCAGTATCAGTTCAAATGTTCCCCTCCCTCTCCCTTCACTTCTCTCTGTCTCTTTCTCCTCCCCCCTCTCACCTCCCCCTTCCCCGGTCCCATTTCTCTTTCCCCCTTTCCTTGCTTATTTTTTGTTAGGTCTCTTTCTTTCAAGTCAAAAAATGCTCTGCAGACATCTCCAGGCTTCCTTAGCCTCCGATCCGGTGACTGTTTCTACAGAACAAATTAGTTTCTTTTTCAGTGATGGACTTTTAAAAGGATTATCATTGGGTTTGCAAATTCCATTAGAAATTATCATCAGCAATTGCCAAGTGTCTATCGTAACGTTGGTTGATGGTTATCAATGCTTGGGTCCCCAGGTTGCCAGGTAATATCTTTCTAATTTGATACAAAAATCAAAGGAAACCAGTGTCGTGCATGTATATTTGTGTGTAGTCTGTAGCTTTGCAATATTTGACAATCCCTAACAAGAATGCCTTCTTAATGGAGATTAAAAATCTTATTAAATATTGCTCAGTGGCTTTCAAAGTTTTGTGTGCAGGAAGTCGTGGGGGACCTTGGTAAAAGGGCAGGCTCCTAAGTCCTATAGGCAGAGGTCAGTATTCAGTAGCTCTGTATGGCCCCCCTCAATGTGCAGATCCACAGATTCTCAGATTATTAATACAGGGGCAGGTTGGTGGCTGAATCCAGAGAGGTCACGAAGCCAGCTGCCCCTTGAGCCTTCCATTTGTCCATCTTGGTATTATCTTGCAGCGTGCTTTTCTCTAAGCTGGGAGTTTTGTTTTCATGCATCCCGGGAAGGAACCTTTCCACAGCGCTGTGCTTCACCTGCATTGCTATTTTTTTGGTTTCAGTTTATTCCCTGGTACAAGAATTGGAGGATGAACTGAAATCAAATACATTTGTCTGGGAATGGGATGTCTGTTGGACTCAGGCATTGATCTCCTGGAGCTGGTGCTCTCAGCGAACGTCTCCCCAGCGAGAATCCGCGTCAGGATTCTAAAGGTTACATGGAATAGGCCTGATTTCTGAGCTTCTCTGGGGAGATCGCTTAATTTATAAAGCAAAAAGGGGAGAAAGCTGCCACATACCCACCACTCCCCCTCGTTAAGTAACCAGAGCACGGTTCCTGTTATAGGAGAAAATAACGTGTTGATTAGCGTGTAAGCCAGAAAATACCCCCGAGCGGTGGATCTTTAAAGATGAAATAGTTGCACTTCGGAAGATGGAAAAATGGTAAAATGAAATCTGGGTTAGAACCGGAGTCGGCTTTGGGAGGCCAGATTTCTGCGGCGCGCTCATGACATTCAGACACCAGGGGGCAGCATTGCACTTTGGTTGGAAAACAGTCTCTCAGGAAGGCAGCCCTTTAAAGGAACATAACATCAATGTGAGCAAAGCTAAAAACCAGAACATTAGCAAGCCCCAGAAAACCAACAACACAGAACTCAAGCTGTCTTTGTTATAATGTGCCGTCTTTGCTTCTCCCGTGTTCGGAATTTAATATTGTTGTATTAAGACTCTTTGGGCCAAATCACGTCAGTTCATAAATACATGCTTAGGGGTGGTGGTTGCGCAGTGAGACTAATTTTTATACTTTCCGCTTTTTGTCCGCCTTGCCTTTCTCAGACCATCGTCCTTGCGTTTCTGCCAAGGACCTGCTCTCCCATGCTGCTTCCTTCAAGGGTTGCCAGACCTTCTGCGGGTTGCCACTTGATGTGACTGGTCAGATTGTCAAATTCAGCGGAAGTGAGTTGAGCTTGGCTGGAAAGTTACTCCTGTCCTTCTTGGTGCAAAACCGGGTTCATGATTTTCCTGGTTCTGGCCCTTCTCTAGGGATTGTAGTTACGAGGAGGCATCCTATCCTCGTGGATACATTTTCAGAGGAATCAAATCACAGCTCTGCAGGAGGTGATATGGAATGAAAATATGCTAACATTTTGCATCTTTGAAAACGGACCCCTATGTCACGCTGAGAACAAATCCAGCCTTTGACCTTAGAAACTCAAGCTCCACCACATCCCTTGCTCAGGGGTAGATTCTGGGCTCCAGCACAGTGAATACCTGGTGTCGGGTGTTAAATGAATATTTGTGGAGTGAATGAGCTCATTGCAACACTCATGCTTTGCTCTTGACTAGTGACGAATGTGGGCCACACAAGGATGGCATGTCCACTTGGCTTTCTTCCTCGTCTCAAGCATTGTTTGCTTGCTCTCTGGGCTTGCAGAGTCACAGTGACTGAGAGTTTCTTGAAAGAAAAGTTATTGTTGTTTCTCTGATCTTTGAATACACATTTACATATAATTACAGCGTTAATCCTAGTTTTGTGCGTGGATTTCGCAAGACCAGATTAAAGATCCCCCTCTGGGTGGAGGTTTTCCCACTTGGTCTCCCTCCCCCTTTTCTTCCCATCTAGGTTGGGAAACTTGACTTTGAGCAGGGGCGGAAACATGAACAGGGCAGGGACTAACAGGCATCAGGAAGATTAATTACCCTCCTTGGAATCTAGCTTGACTGGGCCAGGTGAGACAGTTCAATTATGTAATCATGTTGGCGCTCTTGACTTCCCAGGCCCTGGGTGCTAGGACTGACCTCTCCTGCATTTTAATTTATAGGAGGAACTCACTCCTCTCCTTGTGACTCCCTGGTGAGCCCTCAGGCTGGGGGAGGGAGGAGCCGTCCATTTTGGAAGGCAATGTTCCAGTCTCTGGCATCTCGGCATCCTCTTGGGCTTCTGCAGAGTGTTCTCAGTGCTCCTGTTAGAAGTTGTGGTTGGGCCGCCTGGCTGCTTCTTTCTCTAGGGCCACGTGGATTCTCTTTCTCTAACACACGGCCTTGTAAGACTTGCCCCTTGGCCTCGAGAAAGGCTCCCCACTGAAGCTACAGGTCAGGGCGTCTCATTAGACTGTAATCCATTAGAGGTGGGAAGACTAGAGATCCTCTTGTGATGACTGAGATGTCATTGTCCGCTGTGTCCAACACGGTAGGCAGTGACCAAATGTGGCTATTAGCACCTGAACCGTGGCCAGTGCAATTAAGGAACTGATTTTTTAATTTGAATTAATGTGAAGTTCACCAGTTATCTATGGCCAGTGGGTACTCGATTGGGCAGTGAAAGACTGGGCTGTACCCATAATGTCCCAGGGAGATGCTCAGCTGTGCGTGGGGCTTGATTGTTGTGCTGTCACACGAAGGTCTCCCCGGTCCTCACTACTGTAGTGCTCCATTCTTTACTGCTGTGCCCTTTAGTTTTTCACTATCACCCCCCACACATTGAAGGTACATCTTAGTTATGGTCCACCTACGGGAAAGGACCGAAGAATGGAGTTTTCCTCATTCTAGTAGGAGTCCTTATCTCCTTGGTCGGTAAATGACTTTAATCCCAGTGAAAAGCACACTCTCCCCAAATGCAATGTCGGGTAGGCCAATCGGCTGTGATGTTTTTGTCACAGAATACTGCACTGCCTGGTACTGACCATCTGCTGTGATGTTGCCACCGAGTTTGGCACTGCCTGGCCCTCCTTGGCATAGTGTTTCAAAGTTGATTGGAGACTTGGTGTAGAGACAAAACCAGGAGACAATTGGTCTTGGACAACAAGCGCTTAAAACACCAGCCTTATGAAGCAAATTATGCTCTAAACTATACACAAGAGAAAAAAAGATATTGATCCCTAGAACCCAAAACCAAACTGGCAGAGTGCACTCACATACATGTGCACATGTGTCCACACACACATACATGCACACACGCACACTGCACTCCAGCATTCAAACATGCACGTGTGTGTATGTACACATACAGAAGGCATGGGACATGGCATACCACAGGAACAGGAATGAAAGACTGAGCTATCGTAATTCTCTCTATTCAAACTGAGTGATGGAATCACAACTGAGTAACCCTCACCTTCCAGCACTCACAAATGTTGGAAGCCCACAAACTCACCATTCTGCCACCACACACACGCACACACACACTTGACCCTGTGCACTGTGTATCCCGGTTGCTAAAATTTCACAAACAAGAGCAGAAAATAACAGCAACAACAACAACAGACCCAAGTCTGTAAAATCTCTCTGGCCCCTGTGGCTTTACTTGCTAGTTAATTTGAGGCGGGCCATTGAGTACTCAGAGTGACAGGAACAGCAGCCAATCTGCTGTTGTACAAGCAAGTGCATATAGCCTGGTTGCTAATGCCTTGGAACATGTCTGCAGAAATGCAGCTCACAGGGATGGTTCTTTAAATTAAGCTAGATTTGTAAAGAGCTCATTTACTGCCTGACTTAGAGCTAAGTCCTGTGGCAGGCCTTGAGTGGAATTCAAGGCCTGATGCCAGTGAACAGAAAACAGCTTGGGTACCCAACTGGGAGCCTGTGAGTGGCGGGGAAAGAAGTGATGTTAGAATAGAAGGTATCCTGAGATGCAAGGGAAGGGAAAAAATCAGAAGGATGCATCTAGAGACAATGCACAGATGCCCAGGAAGGCTGGGATGCCGAGAATGAAGAGAGACTGGGAACAAGAAAGGAAAGGTCAAGAGAAAAATACCGTTATACTGTCTGACTTCATGGAAGGGCATGGCTGAAAACAGCCATTGAAGCAGAGGACCAGACAGTATCAGGTCTTAAGACAAACTACTTCCCTGTCTCGTGCTGAGCATCAGTTATGTGAACAAAACATTAAACAAATGCTATACTCACATGCTACTCTCTCTAGGCTAACTGTTTGCCAATAACAGGAGGAACTTTTTCAGATTCACTAGTACAACTGACTTCAGGTTTCTTGGAGAAAAATTAAATAGCAATGAGAAGGTGGTTCTCTCTTTGCATCCTGGCCTCCTATCCCAAGGCTATCTCTTCATATTTTCTGTGCAGACAGACAGATCATGACTGATGGACATTTAATTGCAAAGCTTGTTATTCATCTCAGGGACTGTATCAGACAGGGTTCTCTAGAGGAACAGAGCTGAAAGAATGTAGATATGTTATTGAAGTAGCTTTATTAGATTGACTTACTCTGTAGGGTTTGGGAGTCCAACCAGGGTCATCAGCATCCTTGGCTGCCTGCTGGAAGGTGCCCACGTTCAGAGGAGGTTTGCCGCCTTCAGTTAATCTTTACAGGAAACATTCTCACAGGCATGCTCTCGGTGGCATCGGGTTGACAACCAGGACTAATTGTCACACAGGTTCTCATTTTGATGGTCTGTAGAAATTACTTTAGAACACAGTCCCAGGGTCCACAACACTGATTCAGATTCTTAAGGGAGGGCGTTAAGAAAGCCAGGCTGGGAAATTGTGGGAAATTGGGAGGGACTTAAAAATGTTAGGATGGGCAAGCCTTTCATCCCAGCACTCACTCGGGAGGCAGAGGCAGGCAGATCTCTGTGAGTTTGAGGCCAGCCTGGGCTACAGAGTGAGTTCCAGGAAAGGCACCAAAACTACACAGAGAAACCCTGTCTCAAAAAAAAAAAAATATGTTAGGATGTTGAGGTGTAGACTAAGGATGCAGTGGTCTGGTAGTTAAAAATTTCCTCCAATCATAGTTTTATGTCTTTTGTCTTTTATCTTTGTGGTTGGAAACTAGAGGTAAAGGAGTTAGAGAGTGTTTGTGTCTTGCCATATATTATTAGGAAACAAAACCTTTTCTTCATATGATTACTGAAGAAAGAGCAAATTCCAAACTATGAATCTGCTCAAGAGTTGGTTCAGTTGGGAAGCACATTTGAGTTCTGAGGTCTCTTGATGTTGGAATCTACTTGTGGGTTCCACCCTTTCTCCTAAGCAGGACCATTTCTATGTCTCTAGTTCTCCTGGTCTACAGTTTTCAGTGAGTAGAGGACCTCCTGCTCAGGGACAGGATAAGAAGTAGAGGGAGGAACTGGACACCTAAGCCACCAGACCAAGGTCTGGGTCATGCTTGGAGTGTGAATGTGGGAGGATTATTCTCCAAACACCGTTTTCTTCCCCATGGGAAGTAGGTGCAGGCATGGCTCCTCTGTGAGCTGTAATCGTTAAATAAACCAGGGGTCAGATGTGCTTAGCAGGCTAGTACTCAGTGCACGTGACCTCCTTCTGAAAGATCTCTCCCCTCATGGGGCAAAGAACCATCTGCCTTCCTCAGTGTCCATGTGTTTTCTGTGGTTTCCACTATGTTTACAGGGAGAATTCTCACCCCCAAACCATGACTCAGGTGATGTTGTTGGCCAGGTTTGTGGGCTCTGGCCATCTTAATTGTAGATGCTGTTGTGGGTGCAGTTGGTAAGAGGGCCAGCAGTGCCCTGTTTCCACGCTGAGGTTCAACGACTGTGGTCGTCACAGTTGTGTCAATGGCACAGAAAGTGCCAACGACAGAAGAACGGTAAGTTACTTGATTTTTTTGAATGGTATTTGGTCTAGTTTTGTTTTTGTTATGGCGATAAAATACCCCAAGAAACGCAACTCAGGGGAGAAAGCATTTATTTTGATTTAGAGTTTCAAAGTGATAGACTCTGTCATGTTGAAGAAGGTGTGAAGTAGATGGGCACATGAGGCCTGCTTGTCACGTGTAAGTAGTTACAAAGCAGAAGGTGAACAGGAAGTAGGGGCAGGCTATAAAACCTGCAGGTCCACCCTCAATAACATACCTCCTTCAGCAAGACTCCACTTCCTAAAGGTTCCATGACCTTCCTAAACAGTGCCACTTGCTAAGGACCAAGTGTTCCAACACATGAACCTATGGGGGATGTTTCACATTTAAGCCATTGTAAAGATGTGTTACATTTGTTTAATTATGTAAAGATGTGTTGCATTTGTTTTACCTTACCTTCCTAAGGGACCTGATTGGTCTAATCAAGAGCTGAATGGCCAACAGCTAGGCAGAGGAAGGATCGGCGGGGCTGGCAGGCAGAGAGAAGAAGTAGGAGGAGGAATCTAGGTTTGAGCAGAACAAGGGAGAAGAGAACGAAGGAGAAAGAGAGGGGCACTCCGAGGGTCAGAAGCCGGGCAGCTGCCAGCCAGCCAGACATGAGAATCGGGAAAGTAGGACACACACAAAGAACGGAAAAGATAAAAAGCCCCGAGGCAAAACACAGATGAAGAGAAGCAGAATGATTTGTTATGAGAGCTAGCAAGAAATAAGAGCTAAGCTAGGCCGAGCATTCATAACTAATAATAAGTCTCCATGTCATGATTTGAGAGTATGTTGGTGGCCCAAAAGGAAAAGCCTGGTACAAGTCGCAGCAGTATTTATAACATCACTTCAGGATTCTGCCCAAATGCTAACTGAGCCTTGTTCTTGATCCCTGCTGGGCAGTATGTAAGATGGAGAAGGGTCTAACACCCTGTGGGAATTGAAATACATCACACTCAAGGATGGGCAATCAGGACTCTAATGAGGGAAGAAGACTTTAATTCAATAAATACCTATTAGAATTGACAGTACAAATGTAAACAGGTCCCTGGTGAGAAATCTTACTGTGTCTTCCTCACAGCTGCACCCCTTCGCGCACGGTGTAACCAGTCATGGAAGGCAGATGCTCACAGGGTCCTCACAGAACAGGGTGGTACTCGTACTGTCTCTGACCTGTGGCATCACCCTGAATTTGTACCCAAACCATGGACCTGGTAGTTCGGGGTAATCTTATAAAGACAACGTTTCCCCCTCAGATTTAGGGGAAGGAAGTCTTGTGGCTGGAGAAAGCTATTGGTAGCGATTGGGTTTCTGTCATTATTTTTCAGGAGATTCAGGCATGGGAAATGGATCTTTACTCAGAATTGGCTTCCCCTGAGATTTTTAGTACATCGTGCTGACTACTTGTGTGTGTGTGTGTGTGTGTGTGTGTGTGCATTTACTCATGCCATGGTGTGTGTGTGTGTGTATGTGTATGTGTATGTGTGTGTGTGTATGTGTGTTTGAGCACTCACTCATGCCATGGTGTGTGTGTGAGTGTGAGTGTGTGTGTGTGTGAGCACTCATGCCATGGTGTGTGTGTGTGTGTGTGTGTCTGTGTGTGCACTCACTCATGCCATGGTGTGTGTGTGTGTGTGTGTGTGAGTGTGTGTGAGCACTCATGCCATGGTGTGTGTGTGTGTGTGTGTGTGTGTGTGTGTGTGTGTGTGTGTACTCACTCATGCCATGGTGTGTGTGAGTGTGTATAGCTAGAATTTTCCTGCCTGGCCCATGGTCAGAGCAAATCTCTCTCACCCGCCAGTCCCACAGCCGTCAGACCCAACCAAGTAAACACAGAGACTTATATTGATTACAAACTGTATGGCCGTGGCAGGCTTCTTACTAACTGTTCTTACAGCTTAAATTAATCCATTTCTATTAATCTATACCTTGCCACGTGGCTCGTGGCTTACCGGCATCTTCACATGCTGTTTATCATTGTGGCGGCTGGCAGTGTCTCTCTGACTCAGCCTTCCACTTCCCAGCTTTATTCTCCTCCTTGTCCCGCCTATACTTCCTGCCTAGCCACTGGCCAAACAGTGATTTATTTATTGACCAATCAGCAACACACTTGACATACAGACCATCCCACAGCAAGTGTGTATGTGTGAGCATTCACTCATGCCATGGTGTATGTGAGTGTGTATATGTGTGTGTGTGTGTGTGTGTGTGTGTGTGTGTGTGTGTGAGCACTCACTCATGCCATGGTGTATGTGAGTGTGTATGTGTGAGCATTCACTCATGCCATGGTGTGTGTGTGTGTGAAGGTCTGAGAACTTGAAGGAGGTGGTTCTCTCTTTCCACATGTGGGTCCCAGGTATCAAACTGAGGTCATTGGTTTTGGCATCACGTGCCTTTACCTGCTGAGCATCTCACTGGCCTGCATCTAGCTTTTTACGAGGCTCCTGGGGAGTCCCACTCAAGTCTTCAAGCATTCGTGACAAGCGCTTTACCTGCTGACCTGTCTCCCCATACTAAACACACTTCTGAAGGTATGGAAATTTCCCTTCTGTCAAAGTGTGATTTTCAAGACTTTTCATCAGGCTGGCTATAAGTGGCTGTTTGTTTTGGCACACTTACACGTCACCCAGCAGTACCGAGTCTGTGTTTGGCAGGTATTATTAGCAAGAGAAATTAGGCAATGTTGCTTTTTAAGGTTGTACAACAGTAGAAACAATTCCTTGAAAACAAATCCCACTTTGTTTTCTTCTAGTGCTTTAGAGTACTGTCTTATTTGTTCTTTTCTCAAAAGAGAGAATTAATCTAAATATTGGTCTCATGAGTTAATAATCTTTAGTTGATTAGTAACACTGCAGATAAACTACTGATAGCATTTAGATATTCTGTTTCCCTATTTTATAATTTTTCTTCAAAATTCACCATATTCTTATTCATTTTTCATTTTTCAAACACCCCTACACCCCACACCCACATATGTGTGACATTTGGTGTATGTGGTATGTGCTCACGTGTGTGTGCAGATACATCTGTCACAACATGTGCCGAGCTGGAGGCGAACGTTAGGTGCCCTCATCTACCACTTTCCATACTCCCTTGGGATGGGGTCTCACACTGAAACTGGAACTAGCTTGGCTGGCCAGCAAGCCCCAAGTGATCCCTTTGCCTCCACGCCACCACAGTGCTGGGGTTACAGGAGCATGTGGCCACTCCTGGCTTTTAAATAGGGGGCTGGGGATTTGAACTAAGGTTGCTCTTGACCCCTGGGCCATCTCCCCATTTCCTGTGTTATTTTGTTTTCGAGAGAGTTTCATATATCCCAGGCTGGCCTTGAACATGCTGCATAGCTGAACATGACATGGATTTCTGATTCTTTAGTCCGTGCCTCCTACGTTCTGGAATAACAAGCATGACTACCACCACACCTGGCGTTGGAGATGGAACCGAGGGCTTTGCACATGCTAGGCAACCTCTCCACCGACTCAGCTACGTTCCCAACCCACCTTTGGCTTTTCTTAATTGAAGTTCATATACAAAAGCAAGAGTTTCATTGCTTTAGCGCATTAGTTCTCTAAATGTGGGTTTTGTGCTCTAGGCATCTGCAAGAATGTTGTAATGGGCCCAGAGTGCTGCATTTGAACTGTGTTCTAGTCATGATGATAAATAATATCTTTTTTGTTTTGTTTTGGTTTTTTTTTTTGGTTTTTCGAGACAGGGTTTCTCTGTGTAGCTTTGCGCCTTTCCTGGAACTCACTTGGTAGCCCAGGCTGGCCTCGAACTCACAGAGATCCGCCTTCCTCTGCCTCCCAAGTGCTGGGATTAAAGGCGTGGGCCACCGCCGCCACCACCCGGCCTGATAAATAATATCTTAAACACAATCGCCCTACTCACTTTCCCCAACGTGTATAGAAAAAGGGTTAAGAATAATGTGAATTCACAGCTGCTTAAAAAATATTAGGTATTAGTGCTGTGTGCATATGATGTGTGTGTGTGTGTGTATGTGTGTGTGTGTGTGCTTGCCACAGAGTGCATGTGAAGGTCAGAGGGCAACTTTGTGGAATCTGTTTTCTCCTTCCACCTTTATGTGGGTTCTAGGGATAGGATCTGGACCTTCAAACTTGCATGATTATTCTTGTTGTTTGTCTGAGGTGGGATTTACTATATAGCTCAGACTGGCCTTGAACTTCTGGTTCTTTTGTGTCCATCCCCCAAGTGCTGGGACTACGGATGTGTGCTATCACACCTGGTTTATGCAGTATTAGGGTTTGAACCCATAGATTCACGCATGTCAGACTCTCTGAACATCCCCAACCCAGGACCTGATGCTTTTATGTTTCTATCTTGGAAACCTGACTAGTAGTTTCAAATATATTAGAAAGTCAAATTTTCTCTTTTGTGTACCTAGAGACAGGAGTGCTCATTTGAATAACACAAGAGTCTAAATATAATTTCCTAACCAACAGTGAACCTCTTCCTGACCGTGCTCGCCTGTGCCTTGTTGGTTTTGTCCCCCATGATTAA